>NW_019736399.1:2261592-2293835 GCF_002891405.2 Cryptotermes secundus
GGGGGGGGGGCGTAAAGGGCTGTCTGCGCATAAGGCTGACAACCTTAACCCCATTTGTGAGCCGATGGCCTAGATAATGTGGTAGCCTCGACGTCTCACAAACCTATGGGCCTCCACAGCCTCTTACAGAGATAACTTCTTTTTCGGAAAAGCGGGGGGCAGCAAATTTCCAAATTTGAGGCAGTCGATCTCCCGAAGGGTGAGAGGAAGGGATACGTTGTAGGAAATTTTCTCCCCACAAACTTATGTTGCTATATTTGTTGACTGCTTCATACTTGTTTCATGCTAGGCTTACTCTTTGAACCTGAAGATGGAGGCAATATAATGTTCCGAAACATTGGTTGCCTTTAATCGGCCTACATGGCGTTATATCCCACAACACAGAACTCTATACGTTTCAGCTGTAACTGTACGTCCCTCACCAAAATTATTTAATTAAAGGCATGACGAATTCATGCATTGTTTCTCACCAAGAGAGACGCTCCTCCGGCGAGTTACCATCCCGGGTACGTCTAGTTGTAATTCAGCTATTGTCCTCTTTGCGCTTAGGGTGTTATTATTGTCCCTAACGTCGCCTGTTTGCTCCAAGTGTCATAAGCCCATGAGCTGACCTTGTGAGAGACCGGCCTGGAAGGGTCTTGGGTTCCCTGCTCGTGTGCCTTGAAGACCTACAAAGGTTTATGGGCATCTCGAAAAATACGGATGTAGGACAGATGTCGGGCTAGACCCTTGGCTTTCCCTTGTTATTTCTCTTGTTTTGTTTTATGCCCACTGGGGCACTTGTAAAGAGAGGGCAGTCGGTTATAGGGAGCGGAGGAGGGCAGTAGTCGAAATGTAGACAGAGAATAGAGAAGTGTTTTACAGCAGGGGTAGCGAGTAGGATGGACGGAAGGCTAGCAATTCACGGTGTGTTCTGGAGCCCCCGGATTCATGAACCTCGAAGTGTGTTCCACTCGCATATCCGAAGCACACGTATCCCTGAGAAAAAGAACTCAAGCTCGAGCGACAGTCGTGGCAGATGTACGTCGGCGGACGGCTATACAAATATTTTAAGTTGTTTTTTTTTTCTGATCGCCTTGCAGCATTCGGGATTGAATAATAATATAATATTTTAATTTTAGGGATTATGGTTTATAAGATTTTTAACCACCGTCCAGTGTGATTGATAAAAGTTGTGTTTTTAATTTTCCATCTTTTACGTGTTTCGGTCAAAACGACCATCTTCAGGACGATATTATCATCACGTATGGAGGCTGTTAGTATATATCATCTATATAAATAAAAATGTAAATGTTCGTTTGTTCAAAATCTTAAATCCCCGAAAGTTCTTCACCGATTGCTTTGAAATTTTGACACAACGTTGCATTCGAATACGCGCGTATTTTTATATACCTATTATATAGACGTCACACCTGTGACAGGTAAAATATACTTATATATAAATTTTATATCTTTAACTAATACTAAGGTGTACATTGATTTGTTAAAACATCTAGAAATTATTACAGTTAGTCTATTTACATAATAATGTTCAATATTTGTTTTAATCTAGAACAATTTGGGTTCATGTCATTATTATTTTATATTATTCATTATCATCTGTTTAACAAATCCAGGGGACTGGGTAGACTGTTGGCTTCTCCTACTGCGGTCTCCCATGACGGTATTTCAGGACTGTCAGAGTCTCAAAAATGTTTTGGGGACATACCTTGTATTCTGGACAGCCCTGGAGGTCATGAGTAGGTGGTCCTGTGTGCGTCACAGACTGCGAAGCCGATTCTATTGGCTGTTGTGACTGTGTGCGTAAGTAGACTGTTTAGGAGGTAGCACTATTACGGATACAATAAGCAATGCACAGAATGTTAATAACAGGCGAACATACGTAAACAGTTTTATGGGGATCTTGTATAGTTCAATTCAGTGGGAAGTGTGAGTCGTTTTTTTTTATCATTTGTGTATATGTGACCTTCAGATGCTACGAGGAACTGTTACGCAGTTTGACAAATTAGGAAAAATATTCCTATATGCGGTGTTCCATGGTATTCATAGTACTGAGGTACTAACAAAAACATCTGTACTACTCTAGAATAGGAATTTATTCACTTTTAGACTACTTTATTTATTTTGAAGAAAAAAGTAAAAAAGTAAGCTTATGAAATCCCATGTTAGGTGGGTCCCTGTCACCACGGCATGGCGCATCCTCAAGTTGCGGATGGAGAAGACACCCTCCAGTTTTGGAGGGAATCTACGAATATATTGAATAAGCAGTCCCGGACAGCCGACAAGGGGTGGACCTCCAGCTTGGGGATTGGGCGTGAGGCTAACAACTCCTCATCGTAAAAAATCAATATGTTACGAAAATGAACACAAAGCCTCTGACCTGGACGGTTTCCTTGGATAAACGACCTTGGCTAACGAAATTGAATATGGAATGTACTTGGAATGTAAGAAGTTTGTATAGGGCAGGTTCGCTCAGGGCGGTGGCAGAAGAAATCTTAAAATATAAGTTAGATTTAGCTGGAGTACAGGAAGTCAAATGGGATGGAGGTGGCATCGCACCACCAGGAGACTATACATTTTTCTATGGAAAGGGGAATGAAAATCATGAATTAGGTACAGGTTTTTTCGTACGTAAGAAAATCGTATCAGCAGTTAAGAGGGTAGAGTTCGTTAGTGATAGGATATCATATATAATGCTAAAAGGTCGCTGGTGTGATATCATTGTTATGAACGTTCAGCCCCCAACAGAAGATAAGACTGATCACACAAAGGATATATTCTATGAAGAACTAGAACATGTATTTGATAAATTCCCGAAGTACCCTATGAAAATTTTGTTAGGAGATTTCAATGCCAAAGTAGGGAAGGAAGACATTTTGAAACCAACAATTGGGAATGAGAGTTTGCATGAAATTAATAATGATAAAGGAGATGGCGCTGTAAACTTTGCCACATCAAAAAATCTTACTGTCAAAAGTACAATGTTCCCATATCATAACATCCATAAATTTACTTGGACATCTCCCAATTGGAAGATACACAGTCAAATAGACCATGTTTTGATAGATAGGAGACGGCACTCAAGTATACTTGATGTCTGATCATTCAGGGCAGCAGGGCAGATTGTGATACTGACCACTACTTGGTGGTGGCAAAGGTTAGGGAAAGACTGGCGTGAGCAAACAAACAACACACAGAGTTCATATGGAGAGGTTAAATCTTAAGAAATTAAATGAGGTAGAGTGTAAACAGCAGTATCGTGTTGAAATCTAAAAAAATGGGTTTGCGGCTTTGGGAAACTTGGACACTGAGGTGGATGTTAATAAAGCTTGGGAAACTATTAGAGAGAATATAAAAATGTCTGCCAAAGAGAGGCTAGGTTATTACGAACCGAAGAAGCATAAGCCATGGTTCGATGAAGGATGCTCAAAATTATTAGATCAAAGAAAGCAGGCCAAATTGCAGTGGTTACAGGATCCAAGCGAGTTAAATGGGGTTAATCTGAACAATATAAGACGTGAAACCGGCAGACATTTCAGGAAAAAAAAGAGGAAATATCTGAAAGACAAAATTGATGAGCTTGCAATGAACAGTAAGAACAAGAACATTAGAGACCTGTATAGAGGAATAAATCACTTTAAGAGGGGTTACCAGCCTAGCAGTAACTTAGTGAAGGATGAGAATGGTGATCTGCTTGCAGATTCCCACAGCATTTTGAATAGGTGAAGGAACTACTTCTCTCAGTTATTGAATGTACATAGGGTCAGTGATGTTAGGCAGACAGAAATCCATACAGCTGACTGGTTAATATCTGATCCTAGCCCTTTTTAGGTTGAAAGTGCTATTTGCAAAATTAAAACGGCATAAATCGCCAGGCAGTGATCAAATTCTGGCAGAACTTAGTCAAGCAGGAGGCAAAATATTACGTTCTAAGATCCACAAGCTAATTACTTCTATTTGGCATAAGGAAAACTTGCCTGATCAGTGGACGGAGTCTATTATTGTCCCAGTTCACAAGAAGGGTGATAAAACTGTAGTAATTATGGGGGGATATCACTGCTATCAACTTCATATAAAATTTTGTCCAATATTCTTCTTTCAAGGTTAAGTCCATGTATAGATGAAATTATTGGGGATCATCTGTGTGGGTTTCGACGTAACAGATCAACTGCTGATCAGATCTTTTGTATTCGTCAGATATTGGAGAAAAAATGGGAGTACGATGAGACAGTACATCAGCTATTTATAGACTTCAAGAAAGCTTATGATTCAGTTAGGAGGGAAATATTGTACAATATTCTAATAGAGTTTGGGATACCCATGAAACTAGTTAGGTTGATGAAAACGTGTTTAAACGAAACATATAGTAAAGTCCGTGTAGGTAAAAATTTGTCTGATAAATTTCTTATCCAGAATGGTCTAAAACAAGGAGATTATTCATCTCCACTCCTTTTCAACTTTGCTTTAGAATATTCCATTAGGAAGGTCCAATGAAACCAGGTGGGACTGAAATTAAACGGGACACATCAGCTGTTGGTCTACGCCGATGATGTGAATCTACTGGGTGATAATGTAGATACCATAAAGAAAAACACACAGACTTTAATTGACGCAAGTAAAGAGGTTGGTCTAGAAGTAAACACAGAGAAAACTAAGTATATGTTACTGTCTCGTCACCAAAATGCAGGGCAAAATCATGATTAAAGATAGGAAACAGATGTTTTAAAAATGTGGCACAGTTAAGATATTTTGGAACAACGATAATAGATCGAAACCTAATTGAGGATGAAATTAAGAGGCGATTGAACTCTGGTAATGCTTGCTATCATTCAGTCCAGAACCTTTTGTCTTCTCGTCTGCTGTCAAAAAACATAAAAATTAGAACATACAAAACTATAATTTTGCCTGTGGTTCTGTATGGGTGTGAAACTTGGTCTCTGACATTAAGAGAGGAACATAGACTGAGGGTGTTTGAGAACAGGGTGTTGAGAATATTTGGACCGAAGAGAGATGAAGTGACAGGAGGTTGGAGAAAACTGCATAATGAGGAGCTTCATAACTTGTTCTCTTCTCCAAGTATAATTATAAAGATAAAGTCAAGGAGGATGAGGTGGGCAGGTCATGTAGCAGGAATGGAGTGGTGGGAAAGCCAGAAGGAAAGAGACCACTGGGAAGACCAAGGCGTAGGTGGGTGGACAATATTAGAATGGATCTTAGAGAGATAGGATGGTATGGTATGGATTGGATATATCTGGCTGAGGATAGGGACCAGTAGAGGGCTCTTGTGAACACGGTAATGAACCTTCCGGTTCCATAAAATGCTGGGAAATTCTTGAGTAGCTGCAGAATTGGCGGCTCCTCCAGAAGGGTTCAGCTCCATGAGTAAGTAAGCAAGGCTTATGAAATCACCTTTCTGTCTGTGTGTCTACGTGTATCCCAGTCCCCCCCCCAGCTAACCTCTGAAAGTCTGATCCAATCTGTAGGGAACTTGGTATGCATATCATGGCACCTGACCACATCTCAGTGGCGTTCTCCATAAATACCTCCCATTAGTCATGTGTACGTGTATTTCCCTATCGTTGCTAGGCAACGGCTCTGTAAACACTTTCCCGAGGTAACGAATGCAGGCAATAATAGTCTCAGTCTGTTGCACCTGCTCACGCTGGTTCGCTTTCGGATATCTTGTCTTCTACCCTGAAGATGTAGGCGATACGTTCCTCCGAAACGTCGTCTAACACAATTTCTACACAGCGCTATATCCCAGAAGACGGCTCTCTTCCTGGTCATCGCCGTGGAAACCTCAAATCTTAATTGTAATAGACTAGTTGGAGGCGTCGTTTCCTATGCAGTACGTATCATATCAGAGGAGAATCTGTGGGTCTGTGTACCCCTCTGTCGTTGCTAGGCAACTGGGCACTTGCTGTATATCGCCATGATCACTACTTGTAGTCAGCACCATATGAATACGGCGAGTAAAAACTTTAAAATATGAAAATGAAAACCACGTGCCTTGCTCTTTGTTAGGCAGTGAACAGCGCTAAGAAATGTTGAGATCTAATCGCTCGCGTTGGATTAGTAATTGTGGCGGGTGTTTAGAGAAGGATCGGCTAAATGTTGCTGAAAAGAAGTATTTGTGTTGAATTTGACATGAAATGTTTATTTCTCCTGTTCACCGCGTCGGCCTGGGCTCGATCCAAGGTCAGATTGTATTGGATTTGTGGTGGACAAGTTAGTATTGACTGGTTTCTCCGAATATTTAGGTTTCCTTTGCCGATTCTCGTTCCACACTCATTAATCATTTTATCGTCGACTCTGTATAGTCTCGATACTGACAGCCTCGTTACCAACTTAAGAATGTTCTCATGGCCACCCGTCCTCCTCCCTGGGGGACGCCCGCCAGGTTGGGAACCACTGCAATAAATGATTTGCTGTAAAGTTCAGAGCAGGTCCCTCATTCCGCTTGTCCCAACCCCGTGGGTCACAGTGCGTGTACCGCAGGGATTTGGAGGGACTAATTAACGTATAAAGCAAAATAAGCAGATTCATAAACTTGTTAAAAATTGATATCAAGGTAAAAGGTTAAACTATTCCTGTAACAGGCCGTGGAGGCCCATACTGTTGTCAGACGTCAGAGCCCCCACATTTTCTCTAGACAGTTGGCTCACAGATGGCGGTGAGGCTGTCAGCCTTACGCGCCGGCCGCCCTTTACCCCCCCCCTCGAATACTCCTTGTACTCATTTCTGTTAGATGCTGAGTCGATCCCAGGATCATAGTGCGGCTGGAAGGATTAGGTCAATTGAAAAATCAACCTCATCGGGACTCGAACTTGCGACCTTCCGACTTTTATAATGCCTTAACCAACTATGCTACCGCGTGCCCCGACACAAAAGCTGTTGCCAGGGGAAATTACTCGTACATTTAATGTTCCAGGCTCTCAACTGAAATAATGTGAGGTGGCCACGACGTCTCGGAATTTCGGTAACAGTTCAAACAATTTCTTTCATCATTTCTCTGACGTCTTTGCGGCTATGACGTTTCCGTGGAGTTTGAAATCCATAAATCTCACCAGTTTAATGTTTGTATTTCGTACTAACGTTATCTTGAAATGATGACACCAGTTGTAAGCGTTATTTCTTCGGCGGGGTATATTGCCGTGTAGTCCGTTGAATTTCAACCGACGTTTCGGAGGAACAGTGCTTGCCAGCTGCGCTGTGGCCCTGGGGTCGACTCAGCCTCTAACATAAATGAGTACCTGGAATCTTCCTGGGGGTAAAGGGCAGCCGGTGCAGAAGACTGACAACCTCAACGCCATCTGTGAGCCGATTGTCTAGAAAATGTGGGAGCCTCAACGTCTCACAACTCTATACGCCTCCACGGCCTTTTACACAGATAGATTTACCATTTTTTTACCCTAAAGATAGAGGGGACATCTTACTGTGGTAAGTACTAATGGTCAGTTGCAAGAAATAATGCTTATAATAATGGGACTAAGTTCACTGTACTGCGGCCACTTCTGGCCTATTGTACCAGCCTCAGATGATAGGTGAGGGTGATTTTGGAGCAATTGATGGAATGAAGATTGGCAAGGGAAACCGAAGTACTCGGAGAAATCCTACCCCAGCGCCACTTTGTCCACCTCAAATCCCACTTGACCAGACCCGGGGTCGAACCCGGGCCGAGGAAATAATGGTGGTAATACTACGAATCTGAATCGATTCCAGACCATCTAAATAAAATTTTAAAGTTGAGTTTCTACCTCACAAGAGAAAACTAACAATCTTGTTCTTGTGTAGATACAGCAACTCTTAACAGCCCCTTATCTCAACAAAGTCAGAGCCACTAGCCTTGCTGCAAACCATTACACGTAAATACGTAACGCTGTAGGCGCTTTTTGTAGCTCGAATCCTGAGATTAACATAATGAATAATTCATTCATGATAGTCTTTACGTCTGACAAGCAATTTAGTGTACCCGAGCATGAAATTCAATGACCTGCCTATAATTGTATGTTCGTGTTAATCCTATCCAAAACGTCCTTCTCACGTGATCCATAATCGTGATTAGAACACGTGGTTTGATTCTGTAACCGTTTGTGAAAACAGTTCATGCATTAATATCAGCGAGAAAATTAGCTCAAGCTTTTGACTTACATGTGGGAAGTACCCGGTTTGCATCTCGGCAGAAACAACTATTCTGAGATATTTAATGGGCTTTCTCATTCCCTTGAGGCAAATACTGACATAGTGACAGCCCTTAGACTGCCAAGCCCCACCATAGAACGATTGATAGAAATTCCGGGGCTGTTTCGGAATAAATGACGTTGTGCGTAAAACCCTACAATGATTTTTGCAAACGATCTCCAAAGAACAATAAAAATATTTAGTGTGAAAGTCCATTCTTTCATGTAAACAACGTTATGTCATACAAATGCCATCTGTTGACAGAAATATTGTACTAACTGATAAATATCGAGACGTTATCTTCTACTGCGTCGGTTTTAATGGAAATAATCCCGCGCCAAGCGAGTCAGCACATCTTAAGTATTAAAATAGGCCATGGCCACGTCCTCCGCATTTTTTTTTAATTATCCACTATCGAACCATTCGACGCTATGTTATATCAGTAACGGGAAGCATGACTAAATAAACTACAAACGAATAAATATTTTGTAATACCCTTATTACGTTAGTCACCGCCATTTGTCTGTGTTCAATGTAACAGGAACTGAATAGGTTGGTCCAGAGGTAAAGCTTTGGGCTCATATTCCGAAAGTGCTCCGTTCGAATCTCAGCCTGTTATCCCGAAAGATTCTTTGTGGTTTTCCTCAGTCCCTCTAGGCAAATGCTGGAACAGTGTTTCGATTATACCCCTGCACTTCCGAATAATTTTCAATTTTGTCAGTCATTAGTCTGTCATCCGGCGCTATATAGTCTAGAACCTGAAATAGCGTCGTTAAATAGCACAAAAGTATGTATATATGCAGGAGTGTTAACGTAGAATTCGTGATATTCAGGAGGTCTAGGGTTCAAATCTCGGCCCGGATACCGGTTATTCTTATTGAGAAACGTCTTGATTTTCCTCAGTACATCCAGGGAATTGTCAAGGCTGTACCTCAGATCAGACCATGATCAATTTATTTCACATTTATTTACTGCTATTTTGTTCTAGTATTAATGCGAGCGGTTGGAATAGAATGCAGAACATTCTGAATACGGAGCTAGTACGTTAACTGTTATGCTCTGGTTCCCCCTTGCCAAAGAATCCAAGACGAGCACCGTAAAGCGTGGGGTCGCGAAATGTTGTGTGACCGTCAACAGATTATACAGGGTGATTCATATAGAACCGGTCCGACGAAATGAGCTGTAATATAAAATATACCATACAATATTAAAGTAATTTACATATATCTTATCTTGGATTGTGTGCCGTGATCAGAGCAGGTGTTGAAAGTGTCCGCCGTTTCAAGTAGGCATTAGAAACACTCGCTGTTCAACAATGTACTCCATGACTCTCGTCTGCGCACTGCAGATATGTTTCGGCATTGTCCTTGACCTTGCAGCATAAGGGCTGCCACTTGCCGGATCATGCGCACACCATTCGACTCAGCACGGCCCTCGGATTACTGTGTCGTAATTGTGAGCGGTTATATGCATCACCTGCGGAATTATTAGCAAATTAATCGGGCCGGTTCTATCCGATTCACCCTGTAGTATATGCATAGGTGTCCGAGGACCGCCTCTGTGGTCTAATGGTCAGAGTTCCTGGCTACAGATCCAGAGGTCCCGGGTTCGATTCCCGGCGATACCGGATTTTCTGAGAAGTAGTGGGTCTGGAACGGGGTTCATTCAGCATCGTGAGGATAATTGAGGAGCTACTTGAATGGAAAAGTAGCGGTTCCGGTCTAGAAAGCCGAGATTAACGGCCGTGGGGATTTTTTATTCTAGAATAAATATTACAAATACAAAAAAAAAGGCATAGGCAATGCCCATCCGGCCTTCTATATCGTGGGGATTCGTTGCGCTGACCACGCGACACCCTCTATCCGCTAAAGTTAGCACTAACTTCGCCGAATAGCGGCGGTCGCTCTGTCGGTATAGTTAGCTTGCGGACTAAAGCCACGGAGTTTAATGTTTTATTATGCTAGTGTACCACGGCCTGAGATCAGCGTGAAGCCTCATCGGTTACATGAGCTCTCCTACTATTTATAAATTTCCATTTTTTTTCCCACCCTCATTCCTCAATAGTCTCACATATTATCGAGTGACACTTCGAGGCCGATGTCTTAACGCCATCACACATGAATAACACGCACAAGTGATCAGCCGTAAACCGCATCATTTATGTATTATACTTCACATATCTACATCAAAATGTTACTTGTACTTAACAGAGTGGGAACGACACACTGAAACGTAAAGACTTCTCGCTAATTCGTGACACATTACGTAACTTACGTTCGTGCGGCTTGGTAACGCTCGACAGTTTGTTGCTATGGTAACCCGAAATTGCGTAATGACGATGACAAATCTCACGCTTAACAAAACTTTTTATATTTTCAGGTAGGACGTGGGAAAATAAAAAGATTCGGAACTAAACTGCCTTTCCCAGTTTTATCGCTCTGATGTGTTTATTGTGAGAATAATTTAGAGCTGTTTATTTCACACTCATGAGTGCTTATGGCGCGTGCGAGTCGAGCTTAGTTTGTTGTGCGTCTGCTTGCAGTTCGTCAGAGCCATATCCGTTCCAACTGCGGTTTGGGTCACCTTCCCTACCTCCTGAGAAAGGATTCGAGCTTTGCCACATCCTTTTCCTCGGTCCTCCTGCAGTTTTCGGTTTTGTAGTGGAAACGAGGAATTACCTAAGAAAGTAGACCTACCTGATGTTTGTCTTGTCTATCTTCATGTATCCTCATGACGTTTTCAGCCTTACAGACGAAGCGAGCAATATCCCGAGAAAGTAGACTGACTGAAGTTCGCCTTATCCATCCTCTTGTTGCGCCCCTCGTGACATTTTCAGTGATGTTGAGAAAGAGGAATATCCCGAGAAAGTAGACCTCGCCTTGTCCATCCTCTTGTTGCGCCCCTCGTGACATTTTCAGTGATGTTGAGAAAGAGGAATATCCCGAGAAAGTAGACCTCGCCTTGTCCATCCTCTTGTTGCGCCCCTCGTGACATTTTCAGTGATGTAGAGAAAGAGGAATATCCCGAGAAAGTAGACCTCGCCTTGTCCATCCTCTTGTTGCGCCCCTCGTGACATTTTCAGTGATGTAGAGAAAGAGGAATATCCCGAGAAAGTAGACCTCGCCTTGTCCATCCTCTTGTTGCGCCCCTCGTGACATTTTCAGTGATGTAGAGAAAGAGGAATATCCCGAGAAAGTAGACCTCGCCTTGTCCATCCTCTTGTTGCGCCCCTCGTGACATTTTCAGTGATGTAGAGAAAGAGGAATATCCCGAGAAAGTAGACCTCGCCTTGTCCATCCTCTTGTTGCGCCCCTCGTGACATTTTCAGTGATGTAGAGAAAGAGGAATATCCCGAGAAAGTAGACCTTGCCTTGTCCATCCTCTTGTTGCGCCCCTCGTGACATTTTCAGTGATGTAGAGAAAGAGGAATATCCCGAGAAAGTAGACCTCGCCTTGTCCATCCTCTTGTTGCGCCCCTCGTGACATTTTCAGTGATGTAGAGAAAGAGGAATATCCCGAGAAAGTAGACCTTGCCTTGTCCATCCTCTTGTTGCGCCCCTCGTGACATTTTCAGTGATGTAGAGAAAGAGGAATATCCCGAGAAAGTAGACCTCGCCTTGTCCATCCTCTTGTTGCGCCCCTCGTGACATTTTCAGTGATGTAGAGAAAGAGGAATATCCCGAGAAAGTAGACCTTGCCTTGTCCATCCTCTTGTTGCGCCCCTCGTGACATTTTCAGTGATGTAGAGAAAGAGGAATATCCCGAGAAAGTAGACCTCGCCTTGTCCATCCTCTTGTTGCGCCCCTCGTGACATTTTCAGTGATGTAGAGAAAGAGGAATATCCCGAGAAAGTAGACCTCGCCTTGTCCAACCTCTTCACGCGCCCCTCAAGGTGTTCTCGATGTTGCAGAGAAAGCGAAATAAGTTTCTTACGAAACGAAAGTAACCGAAATAATCAGATTTTACTTGTTTTATGTCACAGACTGGCGTCTCGTTTTGTTTGCACTTTGCATCCGTGTTTCCACATTTATGTGTGTGTTCACTGTAATTCATGAGGGCTTTACTTGTCGCATAAGATCACGCAAGCTTCCGTAACGAATTCCGACGTCGTGCTGACGTCACAAGAAACTTATGTCCTTGTGGGCGGGTGAACAGGTATTTTAATAGTGCTCGATGTGCCAGTCTGTCCTGTGCGATTACACGTGATGGCAGAACGCGTGCGTCAGGCAATATTCGGCGAACAGGTTCCAGATAAAGACGCAGTTCAGAGCAGCAAAGGGAACCCACTTATTCTTCTAATATTTTAGACTGATCACAGCTTCAGACGTCAGCAATGGTGGAATATTGAGTTTACTGAGTTGTGAGTCTTGGCTTCAGGTTCATGTCTCTTTTGCTGTTCCAATGCAGATTGTTCAATTGTCATAAGGAGAGTGAAAATATGCATTAAATTAACCATTTATGTCATTTATAGAGACATAACAAAGCAAAATTTTCAATGTTTTTTTTTTTTACTATATGTGATGTCAGAACCTTTTGTCTTCTCGTCTGTTGTCCGAAAACATAAAGACTAGAATATACGAAACTATAATTTTGCCTGTGGTTCTGTATGGGTGTGAAACTTGGTCTCTGACATTAAGGGACGAACATAGACTCGGGGTGTTGAGGAGATTTGGACCGAAGAGAGATGAAGCGACGGGAGGTTGGAGAAAACTGCATAATAAGGAGCTTCATAACTTGTAGTTTTCTCCAAGTATAATTAGAATGATGAAGTCAAGAAAGATGAGATTGGCAGGTCATGTAGCACGAATGGGGAGAGGAGGAATGCATATAGGGTATTGGTGGGAAAACTGGAAGGAAGAAGACCACTGGGAAGACCAAGACGTAGGTGGGTGGGGAATATTAAAATGGATCTTGAGAGATAAGATGGGATGGTATGGATTGGATTGATCTGGCTCAGGATAGGGGCCACTGGAGGGTTATTGTGAACACGTTAATGAACTTTCGGGTTCTATAAAATGCTGGGAAATTCTTGAGTAGCTGCAGATTTGGCTTCTCCTCAAGAAGGGCTCAGCTCCATAAGTAAGTAAGTAAGTAAGTACAGATAGGAGAAATATCAACCAGAGCTGTGACGCGTGTTGTTTTTAATCGTGTATTCGAGATATTTTAATATACGAATGACATATTGTAAAATATGAAATTGACCTGATTACGATATTTAAATGAGAATTGACGTTTTATTCACCAGCAGACCATATTATCACATTATATTAGAACAAAGATATTAATGCAAAAGTGGAGGAAGAAACGCGTCATTTCGACTGAGAATTCAGTACGCAAAACTGTGACAAAGTGGAGAAGTTTTGTGTCAGGATTTGGAATGTTGGAATTAATTTTTGAAGTCGTCTTGTTGTATGTTACCGTAACATTGCTGACTAATATTATCGGTGGAAACAGGATGTACCCTCTTCTACAATGTGTCGCCGTGTAGTTCGGTAGAATTTCACAGTCGTTTGAGAAATATATTACCTGCGTCTTTGGGAACAAAGAGGGGGCACGCGGTAGCATAGTTGGTCGAGGCACTATGCCACAAGCAGGAAGTTCGCGGGTTCAAGACCCGATGAGCTCATTGGATTTTTTTCAATTGACCTAATCCTTCTAGCCACACTATAGCCCTGGGGTCGACTCAGTCTCTAAAGGTTCGGCCACACAGAGCGCTACGTACGCTATGTTCCCTATGTTAGCTGTGTCGCAGAGTGTACACAGCGTACGTGGCGTACGTAGCGAACACAGCGTAGCGCTCTGTGTGGCCGAACCTTAACAGAAATGAGTACCACGAATCATCCTGGGGAGTAAAGCGCGGCCGGCGGGTAAGGCTGACAACCTTACCTCCATCTTTGAGCTGACTGTCTAGATAATGTGGGACCCTCGACGTCTCACGGCCCTATGGGCCTTCAAGGCCTGTTACAGGGATAGCTTTACTTTTTTTTTCGGGAACAAAAACGACGTTAGAAACTTTCTGCGTACTTCTTGCTGTTGTATGTTCGGCATATTTTTCGACCCTGAAAATGGAGACAGTACGTTACCGACACTAATATGCCAGCTTCACCCTCGCTGGATTTTCAATTACCCGAAAACATCGCACTAAACGAATCATGGCGCACAGATATTCTCAATGATCACGTTCACCGTCAATTCGCAGGTTGGGTAGTACAAAACCCGTTTTCGATCCCCTCTCAGTCTCTCGCCTACAGTTAATGAGCCAAGGTCATGGTCGCAAATTAGTGGGGACAGGTATACATTCTTCCGAAACGTCTGCGAACTTCTACCAGACTACACAGCTTCACCTCTCAAAAAGATATTGTAGTAAGCACCATGAATACTGCAAATCTAGCATAGTGTATTGTGACATGTTGCACCGTCTTCTCAGCCCTCACCGTCCTTGTGCAACTTCGTCGATGTATTAATATTCACGCTTCAACGTCTTTGTCTCATATCTTTATACAGCACTATATATATCGGCCAAACTGTCCGTCATCGGGCGTATTAGCTGTTGGATGGAAGGAACCTGCTGCTCTGCGTCTTGTTCTGATGTAAAATGCTTCTAATATATTTTATTTTATGTTATAGCCACGTGTATGAATGACTGTAGACGGGGTTTGGATTGGTAATTGGATTTATTGACCACTTACAGATCGTAACTACACTAAAGCGCTATGGCTCATTCATGCAATCGTCTTCTCACTACAGCACATAGTAAGTCTTTTCAGTTTGTTTTCCACTAGCCGTTTTCTGATAACGGATCATAAGTGTCCTCTGCTTACGTCCTTCCCGGCTGTCGAATGTCTCACAGCTGATTCCCAGGCTGGCGGCCATAACACATCGAATTCCTACTCTTCTGATCGACTGAACTCTAGTAACTGCAGCATTCAACTTGTGCCGCTTATAACATCTCAACACGGACCGCACAGAAAACACCGTTCCTCATTCTTCTAATTCAATTGTTGCCGTGGGAATATGTTTGTGAAGCCGATGCTGAGTAACGGCTCCTGTATATTTGCTTATATCGCGGTCGTTGCCCAGCAACGGGTGTACATGCTACATTATTTTTAGAAAATCATGTTGCTGTTTCTTTATTTGTTTGTAGATAGATTAAAATGATGTCATCCACAAAACATACACCAGAGACATGCATACAAATAAATTAACAACGCATTATAACATAAAAATAACCTAAAATAAAATATTTTGGAACCATGTTACATCGAAATGAATATCACAACAGCGTGACAGCGGAGCAGCAGGTTCCTTCAGCCCAGCATCGTATACACCTGATGATGGCCAGTCAGGTCGAAATATGTAGAAGACGATCAAGCGGTTTGTTTCTGGCTTCCCACCGCAGCTGCCCGGATCCGATCAAGTAGGATTTGTGGTGGACAAAGTGGCGCTGGGGCAGGTTTTCTCCGAGTACTTCGGTTACCCCTGCCAATCTTCATTCCACCAATTGCTCCACAATCACCCTCACCTATCATCTGAGGTTGGTACAAGAGGCCAGAAGTGGCCGCAGTACAAGGGACTTAGTCCCACCCCACTAGCAATAAAAAAGTTTCACAACGACGGCGAGGAGTGAGAACACAAAGATAGTGAATTCTTCGCCATTTGCCTCTCACTTTGAACAAATCTTCATAAATATGTTTAAGAAAAGTGTTTTTATTGCAAGTTCCCATGAAATTATTCTTTCGTGACACTGCATCTCTTGCCCCTCCTTGCCACCGCCTCCGTGGCGATCTGTGGTGCTCTTTGGGGGCGCTTCCTCCCTTCCGCCCCCCACTCTCCTTTCGTACAGTAAGAGCCTGGGTAGCTCAGTATAGCGATTGGCTACGGACTGTTGGATTTCCATTTGGGAGCAGGACATTTTCTCCTCTCTACACCGTCCATATTGGCTCTGGGGCTCGCCCAGCCTCCTGTCCAGTGAGTACCGGAAGGATATTTCCCCGGAAGTCAAAGCGACCAGGTCGTGAAGCTGATAATTAATCTCCATTTAGTGGCAGTGTAAAAATTGTGGAGTTATACCTCGGAACATTTTCATGGCGTCGTGGTTTGGTAATTAAGCACGGGAACAACTTTGCCTTTTAACTTACCTTAGTGTAGGATTTCAGAAACTGAAAATAGGCAAACAAGTTTCTTTCCTTTAATTATGTTTGTATCTAAAATGCTTGTCACACCGGGTAAAATTCATAACTGGAGTAAATTTCATAATTGAGGATTTCATCTGTGAGATTTTATGTTCTCACAGCAGTGAATATGAAAATTACTGTCTTCTGAGTTGTAACACCTTGTTTATTTGTGGTCTATTGTATGATGCAGTCAGTAGCTGAACTATATACCGTCAAATGGTAAACTAATTTGGACACTGATAAATTGGAAAGGATTTGGAAATCCTCGTAGAAAGACACTAACGTTTCGAAGGAACCTTTTACCGCCATCTTCAAGCTAGACTTGAAATTGAGCTGCAGAAGGGATTTTCGTAACGTTCGTAGCTTCGGGCACTGAAAAGGATGAAGTGAGTCACGCAGGACTGCCCAGTTCTGAAACATCTCTGATGTAATGTGGGTGAATTCTGAAACTCGTTCTCCGAGAATCTGTTTATCACGTCATACAGCTTGGCATTTGCAGGATGCTTTTGTTGGTGGGTTAACCATTGACGTAGGAATCACCGAGAGTGACAGAGCTATGAATATATAGGCAACGCACGTTAACATTGGACGAAAGTTGCGATGGTGCGTATGGATCGAGCTTCGTGGCTGTGTGATCTGGAAAGGTATTGAAGCCGTTGTGTTCAAGAAGTGTGTCTGAAGTTTATTTGTGTTATAAACTGAAGTGTTGTGCCCCTCAAGTGTACATCATTTGTGCTGAATACTTTGGAAGACAGTCGCTTTGCGTTGCGCGTACTGTTTCCGACAGAGTGTCATTAAACACCAGAAAGAAAAAGAAACAGCTGTGATTTTAATATGTCGAACACATGTGTACGTTATAATAGTTTATACATGATGGTGTGTGTTCTGAGACGTCGCCAGACCGGGAAGTTCACCCTGAATTGTGAACACTCCACGACTGGTTTTCACGTTCTGAAAACGAGTATAAAGGTACACATATTTTAATTACTTTATTTCATAATACAGAGACTTTATTTTTGATCTGTTTATTGCAGTAGAAATCCTGATTGAAATAACCACAAAACACTTATTTCGTCTAAATAATATTTAAAAGACTAGGTTTTACTTCACAGAAGATATGGCGTCTGCATTACAAAAACCAATTGACCTTTTTTAGCGAAATAATCGTTTATTCGAAAAATCATTTGTGCCCGTGAGTAAACTCTGTGAAGGAAAATATAGATTATTTTAATGTGAAAACAAATGGTTCTTATAGTAACCACTGTATTTTGAAGGGTTAAAATTTGTTGGTTAAGTGACAAATAGGTATACATTTCGAACTAACATTAATCAGGCACTTAAATCAAGATTATAAAATTAAATTACATATATATTTTTTCAATGAATTGTAATTTCATTAATTATAAATGTTAAAAAGAAATTTAAGAGATCAGATAGAAAGAGCAACCTTCGTACCATTGTATTATCGAGGCTCATATGTATATGAGGAGTCGAATACCTCTTTATGGTTGATGTTGGAATGCATTTTTTTTTGGCAGAATTTGTCGGTATGCCCATATCCAGTGTCGTATGAGGACAGTAAGCTTACAAATGCCGACATTTTGTCACAGTTCTGTCCCGAACAGAAGAAAACATCCTCCTATTTTAACTATACAGCGCCCCAGCTTTTGTTCTGAATTATACAGAGAGTGAACTAATAGTTTGGAAGCAGCCGGTTACGGCGAATCCGCTTCATAAATTAATTACACTCGTTTCAGTCGATTTCTGATATGACAGGATAATTTTATGCAACAGGCTTGTTTCATGTTTTTTTTTTTCCCCACAAAAACTGTAGTGTATATGTTAAACATCTCATGTCACATTACGTTAAATGACCTCTGCAGTTGATGCAGACCACAGACAAACATCCTTTTCCATGCTTGCATAGATAGTATAGAGTCTAGTTTCTTCCAGAAGTTCTTTATTTATGTTTTTGTTCACTTTCCTCCTCAGACTAAGAGGGGCATAAAGAACTGTTTCGTGTTTCTTCCGTCTGTTTACGAATTTACGAACGTCACATATGCATCCCGTGGTGTGTCATACATACACACAGTAAGGGCAGTCTACACAACGATATTTCTGAAAGAACAACAAAATACACACACTAATGCGTAAACATTTTGTTTTTATTTGTTGCTCACGCTACATGTTTCGACCCCTATTTTGGGTCATCATCAGGTGCATGATGAGTACAAGCATTAGTTAAGTGAATTGTGTCTGAATTTCAATATGAATCTATATTATGTTGTTACAAGTTTTTTGCACGTTTTTGAATTAACAGTCAAGTAAATAAGATAAATTTAATATTAAAAATTAAAATTATCAATAAAAAATTGAAATTGTGCAGACTTCATAAAACCTTTTCAACCCTGCACATTGATATGTTGTTCAGATAGTAGGAACACTTATGTTTGGGGGCGCTTGTGCATCGAGGTCTTCTTTTTAAACGATGCCGTATTGGTTTGATCTTCCTATTGCTGTACAGGGTATAATTTCGTTACGCTGTATATTGCTCCAGCGAATTGTTTATATAGAAGTTGTGTAATTCTTGGTTGTTTTGATCTGTGTGACGGCATCTCATCGTGATGTCGTGTCGTGGCGTTGTATGTTGTGTATATCTGTGTTACATACAATACCTTATGACTCAAAGCATGACAACAAACGTTGCCAGATCAGACCAAAAGCTTCATTTAATTACGTCGGAGTTAAAAGTGTTTAATATTTTCATAAATCATAATATAAATGTTATCTTTTCTTTTCAGCCTTCTGGTTGGCGGAAACTGCGAAATATTGTTCAATGGACTCCGTTCTTCCAGACGTACAAGAAACAGAGGTATCCTTGGGTTCAACTTGCAGGTCATCAAGGTAGGTATTTCGTCTCTGTTGAAACATGAGTAAAAATAACGCCGAAATCGAGCACTTCAATGCTCAGACCGTTCTTACGTGCCGTGCATTCCAAACTGCTGTGAGAATTTGTGACAAAGGACATGGTGTTCAAAACTACATGTTTTTATGAACACTCCCCTCCCCTGTCTCCCTAACGGACACTTAACGCCGTTTGTTGTGAGAAATGAGAGGAAGTTAGTGAAGCTTCCTACCGCGGCGGCTCGGGTTCGATCCTGGGTCTGGTCAAATTTGATTTGTGGTGGACGAAGTGGCGCTAGGGCAGGTTTTCTCCCAGTACTTCGGTTTCCCCTGCCAATCTTTATTCCACCAAATTCTCCATCATAATCACCCGGGGCAGGTACAATAGGCCAGTAGTGGCGGACGTGCCGAGTGGGCCCAGTTGGACCCCCCCCCCCTCACTAAGCGAATTAAAAAAGGAGTTTATGAAGCAGCGTAGAACTGCGTGGTAACATGTATGCAAGATGTGAATCTTATTAAGATGTGGCCTTTGTTTTGTGTAATATACAGTTTTCCGTTCAGTTTTTTTGTATGTTGACAAATCAGCAAGTTTTCTTTGATCTTTACGTAAAATATCCCTTAACGTTGGTTATGTCGTTATCGACCAAAATTAAATTCGCTCTGCGACGGAAGAATACAGCCATCCGATAAGCAAATTAATCGAAATCAGTACAAAAATTTTGGAAAATGTAACGGCCTGGTATGAGCTCCTAATAAAAATGGTAAAGTCGTCCCTATGTTTATTTAATTAAGCACTATGCCATGAAGAAACATGGAGGAGTGGAGGAATAGCTCCGCTCTTATTGACCTCGGCACTAGATGGAGGTGGGTGGTCAGCTTCACGCCCGGTCGCTTTACCCACAGCGAAATGGCACAGAGCCGGTCTGGATGTTATGGAGAGGAGAAACATCTTTCTCTTGCCGGTATTCAAACCCCGGCCCGACTGAGCTCTCCCGACTCCCCATGAGCTACCCTTAACGAGTATTAATTTCTTTGTGTTTTGTACAAATAACGAACAGTACTGAAAACTGAGTAACCTTTTCTAAAGTATTGAGTGAGTGAGTGAGTGAGTGCATTTTAAGAACTTTAGCATCAAAGGCTATTTACTAATGAATAAAATCGAAGTCAAAATAGTATTAGAGAAACAAATTTCAAATTAGATAGGACTGTAAGGGGTGTCTGACAGAATTTTGATAAAACTGCGACATAAAACCATAACAAATGAAATAAAATCAACACTGCCTCAGGCTGTATAAGGGCCCACAAATATGGCCCCAAAATAACACGAATTAAAATCTCAACATATAAAATGAGAAGAAGACCTATCCTGTAACAGGCCGTGGAGACTCATATTGTTGTGAGACGTCGAGGCTCCCACATTTTCTCTAGACAGTCGGCTCACAGATGGCGGTGAGGTTGTCAGCCTTACGCGCCGGCATGCCGCCCCTTACCCCCAGGAATATTCCTGGTACTCATTTCTGTTACAGGCTGTGTCGACCCCATGGTCATAGTTTTGCTAGAAGGATTAGGTCAATTGAAAAATCCAATGACCTCATTGGGAATCGAAACCGCTACCTTTCGGCTTGTATCATAGTGCCTACACAGAAGATAATCCGGTTTAAAATTAGGTAAAACTGTGCGCCTATCAGGCTACAAAGGGAGAATAGATAAACGCGGACAAAT
The DNA here is from genome assembly GCF_002891405.2 of Cryptotermes secundus. NCBI lineage: Eukaryota > Metazoa > Arthropoda > Insecta > Blattodea > Kalotermitidae > Cryptotermes > Cryptotermes secundus. Next base: position 2,282,574 of record NW_019736399.1, read on the forward strand.
GAGGCCATGAAGTGTGACGTCGAGTGTTCGATAATCCGTAAACGTTAACCTCTTAAATTTGTAATGTGAGAAAGCAAAATGGCTGCTCGTATTCTTGGACACGGCAGAGCCGGTGTGTGCAAGTGCTGCCTTAGACAACGTGTCTGCGTGTGTCCTAATAAATTCTTGCTGCTAGATGGTATCCTGGCCGCAATAAGGAGAATGTGAGATCTGCTTCTGGCAAATAGAATAGATGTGCATATCTCAGAACCAGGGGTTACCAACCTGCAGAAGAAACACAGTCACATGTAGTCTCCTTTACGGAACCCGAAGATATGAGACGATTTACAGTCGTGATACTGAAAGTGTCGTTAACTAACGTACGAACCGACAAGCCGGAGGTTCGTTATCGCATACGTTCACCATTGGTGCTTACCCTGGTCCAGGTAAATCCAGTGCACATCCATTAACATCTGTAAAAACTCTTAATTCGCGAGAAAACACAGTCGCCTATGAAACTACAAGCATTAAATATCTATCTACTCGTATGTCATAATGTTCCATTCCTCGTTTACTCACTGATGGTCAGTCCCTAACTTCTGATATCACTAAATAGTCGTATCACAGTTTGTGTAAAAGCTCGGATATCAATTGCCGACTTTTTTTTTTCAACAAAACGTGTGATCGATCTGATTTTCTGTCCATCAGAAATTCTAAATGCTGCGATCTAGGAATGTAGGCCTGCTCTTGACGGTTGGATTGTTTGACTGATCCCACATTTCGAGTTCATAGTTCACAGTCATTTTTCGTGTGTACAGTGTATTCAGTTGATAAATGGTCATCAGATAATCCTCGACCCTTAGGCTGGCGTAGATGGAAAGGATAAATGAAGATGTTACTATTCTCTTTCATATATTTCCTACCGGGGATAAACGTAAAATCTATATTGTTATATATTTACATCATATTGTCAGTACGTACAGTAGCCACGACAGTTAAAGTGATATGTAAACATTGCTTATTAGATGGAATTTGAATCATAGTTCTCAATCTTTTTATTGCACCAGTAAACTTTAATTTCGTAATTTGAGTATTAATTAACTAGCAGGTTAGTGTAGAGTTAACACTCTATAGACTCGTATTCTCAATATGGTTGGTTCCCTCTCGGCCAGGACATCCGCTAGCCGGAGAAGTTCCACGGTTTTCCCCGGTCCATCCATGTTAATGTAATAGTACCTCGAGAAGACAACGGTCGCTTCTTTTCAAATGATTTCCAATTCGTTATAGACTAAGGGTGTTTGAGAACAGGGTGTTGAGGAGAATATTTTGACCGAAGAGTGATGAAGTGACAGGAGGTTGGAGAAAACTGCATAATGAGGAGCGCCATAACTTGTACCCTTCTCCTAGTATAATTAGAATGATCAAGTCAAGGAGGATGAGGTGGGCAGGTCATATAGCACGAATGGGGGAGACGAGGAATGCGTATAGGATATTGGTGGGAAAGCCAGAAGGAAAGAGACCACAGGGAAGACCAAGGCGTAGGTGCGTGGACAATATTAGAATGGAACTTAGAGACAGGATGGGATGGTATGGATTGGATAGATGTGGCTCAGGAAAGGGACCAGTGGAGGGCTCTTGTGAACACGGTGATGAACCTTCGGGTTCCATAAAATGCTAGGAAATTCTTGAATAGCTGAAGATTTGGCGGCTCCTCAAGAAGGGCTCAGCTCTGTGATCCTTCTGCCCGTTGCTGTACAGTGTAGTCACTGACAATATTACAAAATAACCTATGTATCCTTGGGCGAAGAGTCGATGTTTCTGCTGATGAGGAATAAGCTGGAATTGGTCACCCCTACTTGTTCGTGATGCGAATACTTGTGCTTTGTGCCTTTTGTATATGAATACATAACGTGAAGAAACAAGCGAACGCAGCCGTGTAGGGAGGCCGTCCACGTCAGTGTCTTTTATCTCCCAGAACCCACCTTCAATTGCTCAATGCAAATAAATCTGAACTGTAACAACTGAAAGACATATCTTTTCTGTATACAGCACTGTAATATTCTGTTCAAAATTTAAACTGTTTCAACACGCATCTGCTAACGCTTTTCGCATGTACAGGTATATTTTTTGCCTCAGTCTTGGAAGGTATGGAATAGCTATGCGCTTCATCTTGTAGTATATGTGTGTATGTACAAATATATGTAATGTATGTAAATAAATAAGTAAAGGTATCCCTGAAACAGGCCGTGGAGGCCGATAGGGTTGTGAGATGTTAAGGTTCCCACATTTTTTAGACCGTCTGCTCACAGATGGCGGTATAGCTGTCAGCCTTACGCGCCTGCCGCCCCTTACCCCCAGTAATATCCCTGGTACTCATTTCTGTTAGAGGCTAAGTCGACCCCAGGGCCATAGTGTGGCTGGAAGGATTAGGTAAATTGAAAAAATCGACCTCATCAGGATTCGATCCCGCGATGTAATGTATGTGATGTATGTTTGTATGAGAAGTTGTCCCTGTGTTTAACTAATTAAGCACTGCATCGTGAATACGTATGTGGGAGTGGACGAATAGATCCACGTTTTCTTGACCTCAGCACTAGCTGGATGTGAGTGGTCAGCGGCCGCTTTACCCCCTGGAATAGAGCCCCTGTTACCCAATAGATAGGTTGGGTGAGCCCCAGATGTATATGTAACTTTTCTGTTTCTTTTATGGAGCTTAACGTCATACCCTCCCCAATGTTTGCAGTTTTCATGGATGTTAAACGATGTGGAGTAGAGATTTTGGGGCATAAAGAACATGATGAAGGCAATTTTTATACTGAGAACTGTGAACACTTGCCGATTTGTTGCACGTTTCACTTCTCAGCCTTGCACAGGCTTTCCTGAAAAATGAATGAAGTTCCTGCTGTTAAGGAACTTGAAGGTTATAGAATGTGAGAAGCAATTATGGAGAGATCTGTCTTCTGGGATATGACACTGCATAGCCCGTTGAAAGTCAGCTGTCGTTTCAGAGGAATATCCTGAAGATGGAGGCGACATGTTTACTTTCAGTGGACTACACAGTGTTTATCCCAGAAGGTAGAACTGCAAAACTTGAAGGTTATTGCCGTTTTCACCAAAGTACACAATTTTTCTGTAGGCTCTCTGTAGCCATTTGAATTTAGTGTACACCTCTTTAATATCTACTGTAATTTTATTCATCTATGCCTAGTTCTAGCATATGGTTTCTCCCCTTTTTGTTTCATAACCGTATTTAGTATACGTTTCTCATTTTTTCCCGTTCATGCTACATCTCCTGCTCATCTAATCCTTTTTTATTTGATTTCCAAAAATAGTATTTGGTCAGAGGTACAGATTGTGAAGGTGTTCAGCATGTAATGTTCTCTGCAATTCTTACCGTATGTTTGTTAGTTCTGCTCAGCACTTTGTTGTGGAGATAAAGTGCTGTTCTGTTACACAGTAGACCAGTCTGTTTTACTTGGGGTTGTATTTCGTGAAAATACAACTTGATCAGAACACAGTAATTTGAAGACTACCCAGTGTATCTTCATTCAGATCAGGTAAAATGATAAACTGTCCACTCTGTATCTCAAAATGGGTTTCATTACAATATAGTTGTGTTTTGTTACAGGAAACTTTAAGGCAGGACCTGAACAAGGCACGATCTTGAAGAAGTTGTGTCCTAAGGAGGAGCTATGCTTTCAGGTTCTTATGAAGGACGTTTTGAGGCCCTATGTACCTGAGTACAAAGGGCACGTTACCTGTGAAGATGGAGATTGTATCCTTATCAGTAGAAGTTGCAACAAAGATTGCTTTTTGCAGATAGGAGCATGTTTACTACCTATAAATGGCTAACATCCAGCTCTTGTTAAAAGACTGTGAAGGGAGAAGTTTTTGATGCAGTTTTTAAAAACTTTTTATTGTTATTTTTAAATTCAAAGTATATTATGTGGTATAATAATGATATTAGTAGTGTTGATAATAATAGTAACAAAAACTATAATGACAGTTACAATGATTTGTTTACAGGAACTTTAAAACTGGAGGATTTCTTTGAGTTGCATACTTCCCTTCGGAATTATAAGAAACAATGAGTCGTTCCACATTCACCAAAATCATATATCCATAGACAAGTGAGCGTTTATTTCTGGACTTTTAGATAGTTTTAGACTGTTCAGGAATTCTTTGTATTAAAATTTTGAGAGAGTTATCATTGATTCTCAACTGCTGTTTCCCTAGTTTCCTTAAAGCTCTTCCTCTAAAGTGCTAGTAAAGGAATGACATAAGAAATATGTAATGAGGAAGTCAATCTCTGTATTGTATCCCGCAGCATGGAAGTATGTGATGAATTATGCAAAATGCCATTTTGAAAGCAAGCAAAAGCAACTGACATGTGGCAGGAACTACTACTGCCAACTTATCTTACTCTTCAGTTGTTGAAAGGAGAGGTGGAATTAATTTACTTCAGTTTATAAAGCAGGAAAAAAGACAGGACAAGAGTAAATAAGTATACATTTTGGAAAATATAGCTCCTTTTTATTACATGAATGAAAAATCAATTGAAGAATAAGATGGGCAGTGCTGTATATTTTATGTTACCACAAGATTAACACTCTTGTATTCAATTAAAAAATAAAGGCAGGTGGGAGTTTGTTTTGGGATGCTTTGTGCAGGAGTAACATTGTACTCCTGAAATTAAGTTATGTACTTTCATTCATTCATCAGTAATCTGTCAGACAGGTCCACAGTCTATTCCAAAACAGTTCCTCCACTTGTCTCCAGAGGAAACATTTCGCATACATGGTATCATCTTCCATTAGGAAATGAAGGCAGGTTGGATTTTGTGTGGGATCCTTTGTGCAGCAGTAGGTATATTAAGCTTAGGAATGTTATGAATTATTGTGGTTAGTCATGTGGAAGTTTCATGATTGATAGTTGGAATATAATTAACCCTGGAACTTGCTGGATCCCAATTTTGTTACATGTACCTCTTCCTGGGGTCTGGTATACCCAAAAATACCTCATCCTAATCACATCACCTTGAGGACGGAGACAGCATGTTCCTCCAAAAATTGTGGTTTCCATCTCCAAGACTGCATCATGCCACAACCCAAATGACCATGTTGAGAATTATTTAAGAAGTTAGGAAATATATCCATAGGAAGCAATCTGATGCATTCACTTCTCTATATCTTGAAAACAGTAAGACTTATGGGAAGAGTGTACAGGATATTAAATGCAGAGATAAGCTTAGAAAATGCACCTCTTAGCTTTTCTTAATCTGTCTGCTCCTCCACAGATAATAAATCTGGACTTACTGAATGGGTTTAATCAGATTTGATGTTAGGAAATTTTGCAAACATTTGTGTATACATTCCAATTTTGGTTACAATTGAACAAAATAACAGACACTTTACATGGAGGTCTACTTGTGTTTCTGCATGCATCTTGAGAGCAGCTTCTGTATAGCTCACAAAGAATTTATCGGAGCAAAAGCACTTTAGCAAAAGTTGTGAGGAGAAATGCTACACATTATATATCCAATACATTACTTAGGTATGTTACATGGTTTCTGAGGTAAAACTGATTGCGTGACAATTACAAAAGACAAGTCGTCCAATGTGACTATTTCAGTTTTCTCACTTGATGATTCACAAGCCTTACATGTTTTGATCCATTTGGATCATCTTCAGAGGCACCAAACGCTTTTAAGAAACCACTATCACAACAGTTGTCATATGAAATACACATGTAATGGCCAAGTACCCAATGTTCCATCTATCACTCACAGCAGCCTTTCTGGTTATAGAAATATTTAAAGTTGTTTTAAAAACTTTGTTCAGAATTAAAATACATAAACCATACGGTTCGTGTCAATAACCCCTGTCACCTCTCTTCAAGGTGGCTGATGTTGTATATACACAGCACAGCTGGCCAAGAAATCATAACGGACAATATTAAGAATCTCCCTAAGTTACATAGGAGGCACAACATCGGCCACCTTGAAGAGAGGCGACAGGGGTTATTGACACGAACCGTATGGTTTATGTATTTTAATTCTGAACAAAGTTTTTAAAACTTTAAAACAACTTTAAATATTTCTATAACCAGAAAGGCTGCTGTGAGTGATAGATGGAACATTGGGTACTTGGCCATTACATGTGTATTTCATATGACAACTGTTGTGATAGTGGTTTCTTAAAAGCGTTTGGTGCCTCTGAAGATGATCCAAATGGATCAAAACATGTAAGGCTTGTGAATCATCAAGTGAGAAAACTGAAATAGTCACATTGGACGGACTTGTCTTTTGTAATTGTAACTGTTAGTGTGACGGACCAAAATGAAAGAAATCAAATTGATTGCATGAATGTGCCATAATTGTTAGCTGTGCATACATTTCAAAGTTGTCCATTCTTCTTGAGGGGAGAATTTCGTGTCAATAACCCCTGATATATAAGATATGGAGGATCAGTTTGATCAAAGTTGCCGCCTTATGCACCTTTTCTTTTCTGGTCAGTGTAATCAATTTTGGTATATTTTGCTGGGTTTTCTCACTGAAATTTGGACTTGGCACTTTATGCTTGCTTAATAAAATTTATAGTCTAGTGTTAAATCTTGTTACCAGCATAGCGTTTCTTTAACACTGCCTCAGCTATGTACCTGCAGCTACAGGACTTGCTTGGGGACTTCACATCACCGTGCGTCATGGACTGCAAGATCGGTGTTCGCACATACCTTGAGGAGGAGCTGGCCAAGGCTAAAGAGAAGCCAAAACTCAGAAAGGTGAGCACTGCTGTCAGTTATCCTTGATAGTGAATCATTTAGACCAAATTTGGAAGCTGTGTATGCATATTCTTGGTTGTATCTGCTTATTTAGTGAGTCAGTCAGACTAGGAGTGGAGATGTGTACATATACTTTGTAAGTGTTTTTTTTTGCCACTTTTCTGTATTTAATTGGTCCTGATGTTTGGGGCAAACATACCCAGTTCTGTGACATACTTTACATTGGTGTACAGCAGGCTGAATTCACCATGACATGAGATATGTCATGAAATTTGGAAATTGGATAGGTTTACATTATTTATTGCTGATCTGAGTGTGTTGTTGCAATCTTAATTGCATTACGGTTATCCACTGCATAGACTTAGAACACTTATAAGTGTATTTTACTTCAACAATGTCAATAGAAACATGAATGTGGTACATGAGAAGCTCCTGTTTCATTTATATGCATTAAAAAGGAAATCCAAACAAAGAAACCTTCTTGAGTTGCCAAGTGCAGAATAAAACGTGAAATAAAATTCCCTTCGATTTTCAAAACCTGTTTCATGTAAAGTTTATGTTTTGACATTGGATACCTGTCAGTTTTCTGAAGAAAGCCCACAGATAATCTGTCCCTGGTTAATCAGGAGTCTACTGTATTCTGAATTCCCCAACAGACTGTATGTCGATTCTTAACAGACAAAACAACATGCATGACCACAGGATTGTCTAGCCTGACATTTGATAAGAAATTTGAATTTCCTGTTTCTGACTCCATATCTGTATAGCAGTGGTGATCTTTATTTCCGTTTTCACTTGCCCCTCCTTCTGAAGTTGGAAAGCTGTGTATCAGTTTACGTCACTTTGAGCAGTTGTGTCTGTTTCTTCAGATTGACCCCTGCTACTGAATTCCAAGGTCAATGTAAGTGAAATAGGATTTGATAGAAAGTTATGAGTAATATTTTCCTTCAATACTCTTTTATTTCCATACGATTTGATTTGCTGAACATGTGACATCCACTGAAAATTAACACTTTCTGTTATAAGTGGAGTGTAATTAGTTTTTTCTTTTATGTTACTATAAATATCTTGATTTTTTCCAAGATTTGTGAGCGAGTTTTGAAAACAATTTAGAAAACCATTTATGGTTTGCCCCTGTGGTTATGTATGGAAGTGAAAATTTGTCTCTGACATTAAGGGAGGTTTATAGACTGAGGGTGTTTCAGAACAGGGTGCTGAGAAGAATATATGGATTGAAAAGCGAGGAAATGAAGGGACATTGGAGAAAACTACACAATGAGGAGCTTCATAACTTGTACTCTTCTCCAAGTATAATTAGAATGATCAAGTCAAGGAGGATGAGGTGGCCAGGGCATGTAGCACAAATGGGGGAGAAGAGGAATGCGTATAGGATATTAATGAGCAAGCCAGAAGGACAGAGACTACTAGGAAGACTAAGACATAGTTGGGTGGTTGATATTAAAATGGATCTTGAAGAGAGAGGATGGAATGGTGTGGACTGGATTGATCTGGCTCAAGATAGGGACCAGTGGAGGGCTCTTGTGAACATGGTAATTAACCTTTGGGTTCCATAAATTGCTGGGAAGTTCTTAAGTGGCTACACAGTTGGTGGCTTCTCAAGAAGGGCTCAGCTCCGTGAATGAGTGAGTGACATATGATTTGCCATCTCTACCACGTTTAAGCCTCTCTGTCTGCAAGTAACAGTCCAAGCTACTTGACTGACTTCAATCAAACTTGGTATGCTATACCATTCTGAGTTTGGTTTGTTTTTTGTGACATGTTTGTTGCTCACAAAAACATGTAGCTATCATTATGTCATGAAAAGGCAGGCTGATTTAGTTCAAGAAGAGAAATTCACGGATTGTTCATTGTTGTATGCAGTAACTTACTGAAAGAGCACGTGATGTTAGCATTGCTGTATGCAGTAACTTACTGAAAGAGCACATGATGTTAGCATTGTTGTATGCAGTAAATTACTGAAAGAGTGTGTGATGTTTACAGGATATGTATGAGAAGATGATACAAATTGACCCAAATGCACCCACTGAGGAAGAACACAGGCTGAAGGGTGTCACAAAACCAAGGTAAGAGCCTTAGGTTCAGTTCAGGTTATGAGTATTATGAGTGAGACATTATTTCTGAGACACAAAATAGATTAAAGTAATTTTGTATTAATAAGGGAATTCCCCATGAGGCCATTGGAATTTTTTTTTTCCAATTGACCTAATCCTTCCAGCCGCACTGTGGCCCTGGGTCGACTCAGCCTCTAACAGAAATGAGTACCAGGAATTAATTAAATAATTTTCCTCGGGAGTAAAGCGTGGCTGGCGCGTAAGGCTAACAACCTCAACAATCTTTGAGCCAATTGTCTAATGTGGGACCCTCAATGTCTCATAACCCTATGGACCTTCACGGTCTGTTACAGAGATAGCTTTACTTTTTAATAAGGGAATATCAAATAAGATGGCATGAAAATAACTTTATGGATACCAACCCAGAAGAAAGGGAATTCTGAGATAATTGTTGATGTAGGCAAGAGACCAGTTCTGACATTTAACGGTCTTGTTATTATTTTGAAAATTCTAAGAATTAAGTTTCAAGAAGTGTGAAGATTGTGATGACAATACCGACAAATAGTACCTTTCCATGACATCCGAGATACTGTGTATGCAATGGTCTCATTTCGGTAATCATCAGACAAATTAAGAGTAACTGATAGGAAACCTCTTCCTGTCTTTGGACGTTTGTAACATATCATATGAAATATGTTTTTATTCTAATTATTAATAAGCCTGTAATTTACTTCTGATTTAAGCCTTTCTTAAACTTTTTTCCTGAAGATGGGTCTGGTTTATAATTGAGGTTCCTTTGAATGTTGCCTTATGAACAGTCACAAATATATAATTTAATTTTATGTAATAGGAATATAATTTATACACAATTTCTGCTTGATGTATGCACTTTAGTTTGTGACATTTCATGCTATTGCCATATCTGTACATTTTTGCTACAGTATAGGTCTCTTGCCTCTTGTCGTGTAACGTTCTACAGGTTTGCGGATGTAATACTGGAAAACAAGGAACTTTCATTTTTATAGTTTCCATATTTTTCTCATTTTTAAAATAATTACTTAAAAATTTTATCCATAATATAAATTTCTTCTGTTTCCCTTCAGTTGCTCATAGCAATGTTCACTGTGGTTTCATGTCACAAGGCAACCATACGCAGTTTGCCTGGTAGTTGCAAGTCTTATCACTATGCAATACCAGAGCAGGAAATAATAGGAAAGTTATATGATGTCACATCCTTTCTTTGAACATGAATTTCATCAAGTACCAGTGATGTTTAGTATTTGTTCCTTCCAGTGTACTTACATAAATTGACAGTATTATATTTAAGCATCCTGTTGCACTCTACACGATAAATGATACAAACTCCGTCCCAAGTGCAAACAATATATATTATATGTCCTTATCATAGTTCTTTCTACTCTACATAAATTGAATTGAATTAAAAGTGCCATTGAGGGGTGAAGTACTCTGTTAGTGTTTACATTGTTGGTGAACTTCATTAGATGTGTGCGTAGAAGATTTTCATAAAATAACCGTGTTTACAGGAGTGAAATAGATGTGTAATATGAAAGTAAGCAATTTCTTACAGTACATTTTAAAACAATATGGAGCAAAGAGGCTGTATACTCACTCTTCACTGTGCGGGGTCAATTGAAGAGAGTAAAAGTGAGAAAACAAAGAAAACTGAAATTGTATACTTCGCAGTAAGAGAATGGTGTACACACAAGCATGAATGTATGCTTAAAGAGTTAATCGCAAATGCACGGGATAAACTTTATTAAGTTTCTTGATGTACTGTTTTGTTTGAATTAAAAGGAAACCACTCTCAGGTAGAAAAATGTATGATGACTCTTAGTGTTCTGTCTTAAGTAGGTGTCACTGTGTTGTATTAACTGTTTTATTATTTTGTTTGTTCAGATATATGGTTTGGAGGGAGACAATTTCATCCACAGCAACACTTGGCTTCCGTATTGAAGGAATCAAGAAGAGTGATGGAAAATCCAGCAAGGACTTTAAGACTACCAAGACAAGGGAACAGATCATGCAGGCATTCCAAGATTTTACTAATGGTTTCCCACATGCATTGGTAAGTACTACTATAGAATTTGTACAGTTCATGCAAGCATTTCAAGACTTTCCATTCCAAGATTTCAAGTTGTAATATAACTCCATGTCGAAACCTGCCCTGATTCCTGCCCCCCCCCCNACACACACACACACACACACACTGCAAGAGTACACACAACAAAATCCACTGTCAAAATTTTAGCTGCTAATATGCATGGCAAGTATTTTTTAAAAGTTGCCGAAGTTACTCATATTTTTCTGTATGAGGAACCGCTTGTAGCAGAGGTTTGTACAATAACAGCCTAGGCTGTGAGTCAGCCATGTTACATACTGCTCTGCTAGGGGTGGACATTTCTCCAAGGGT
>NW_019736399.1:2293959-2302848 GCF_002891405.2 Cryptotermes secundus
AAAAAACCAGGGCAGGTTTCGACATGTCAGATCAGACCATTTCCTTATCAGTCAATTACAAATATGCTGACAGTACAAGAGAAGACACATCACAGACAGAAAGCATTGAAACCAACCATAGGAAATACCACCGCATATAATGAACCAAAAATAATGCCAAGACCACGCACAGTGAAACACTTAAACCTATCAAATGAACATACAAGAAAAATCTGTGAGATGAATGAATACTACTTCACAGCAGCTTGTTCAACCACTCAACACAATACACCCATTACTTTTCATTACTTATTTACTCATGGAGCTGAGCACTTCTGGAGGAGCCGCCAATTCTGCAGCTACTCAAGAATTCCCAGCATTTTATGGAACCCGAAGGTTCATTACCGTGTTCACAAGAGCCCTCCACTGGTCCATATCCTGAGCCAGATCAATCCAATCAATACCATCCCTTCTTATGTCTCTAAGATCCATTTAAATATTGTCCACCCACCTACACCTTGATCTTCCCAGTGGTCCCTCTCCTCCTGGCTTTCCCACCAATATCCTATACGCATTCCTCATCTCCCCCATTCGTGCTACATGTCCTGCCCACCTTGTCCTTCTTGACTTGATCATTCTAATTATACTTGGAGAAGAGTACAAGTTATGAAGCTCCTCATTGTGCAGTTTTCTGCAACACTTCATCTCTCTTCGGTCCAAATATTCTCTTCAACACCCTGTTCTGAAACACCCTCAGTTTATGTTCCTCATGAAATACATATAATACGGTCAAGAATTAAAATAACATAAAGATACACAATTATATCAACATCATACTATTTGTAACTATACACACAATTGAAACGAAAATCTACCATCATATAGTGCCCCCACTCCAGGAACACAACATAGCACAGTATGACCACCATTAAGGCTACTGTTTATCTACAAACTTTTTATTTTATATACATTTTGTAAAATATTAATAATTCTATATCACTGCAAATATATTTTCATATATTCACCACCCCCTAAACATGTACACAGCTTTTAATTTATGACGTTGAAAAATAGATCCATTTTTATCATATTTGTGAACATGAACCTAACCTATTTATTGTTTTTATTCATATACATCTGATGATTGTCAAAGGAGAACGAAACATGTAGTGTGGTTAATAAAGTGAACTGATTGACTTGTTGTCTTCATTTGATCTCAGTTGTTTTATTATACAACAATGAAATATTATGTGATGGTACAAAAACTTTAATATTATATGCAAATTGTGTTCAGTACTTTTAATGGGGGGGGGGCAACCTCTGTTCTGAAGTAGGCTTGGTTATGCTACTTATAGGGATATAAATTCAACATTCAGTGTGTAAATGTAATGTGTATTCTTATTCTTTCAGCCAAAATATATACAGAGGCTAAAGGCTATAAAAGCTACATTAGAGGTATCAGATTTCTTCAGTTCACATGAGGTAAGTTGTAATAAATGAGGAGTGTATTGACTAACTCCATGGAGTAGAGATCATTTTGAATAGCTAATAGTTGCTCAGATAGTCAAAAAATTCTTTTATGATACCTGAAGGACAATTGCAGTGTTCATGAGAGATGCCCTTCAATTCTGCCCTGAACCATATGAATTCAAACTGGGCAAAGATTTGATATGGTATGGCCTCAGATTGGCACTATGCTACCAGCCGGAAGGTCACGGGTTCAAGTCCCAATGAGGTCATTGGATTTTTTCAGTTGATCTAATTCTTCCAGCCACACTATGGCCCTGGGGTCGACTCAGCCTCTAACAGAAATGAGTACCAGGAATTAAATAAATAATTTTCCTGGGGAGTAAAGAGCTGCCGGCGTGTAAGGCTAACAACCTTACCGCCATCTTCGAGCTGATTGTCTAGATAATGCGGGACCTTGAAAGTCTCACAACCCTGTGGGCCTTCACGGCCTGTTACAGGGATAGCTTTACTTTACTTTTTACTTTTTATGGTCTCAGATTGTTATGTTCCCATTTCTTGCACTATGAAGAATTTTCAGATCTCTTAATGAGAAATTACACACACACAGACACACATACATACAGTGTTTGTTGAAATAGTAAATTATGGCTTATGCTCATATACTCAAATGCTCATTGAAATAATTTCATCTGTTTTAATTCCAGGTAATTGGCAGTTCTCTACTCTTTGTTCACGACAAGACGAATGCCAATGTGTGGCTAATAGATTTTGCTAAGACATTGGTTCTCCCAAATGGTATGTCCATTTCGCACTCATCAAAATGGATAGTTGGGAACCACGAAGATGGATATCTGATAGGACTCAACAATCTCATCAGCATATTTACTGAAATGCATGAAACGCTTACAGACCCTGCATCGTCTCTTCTTCCTGCGCCCCCGGTAACAACCATTGTTACTGCAGCCAGTGACATTTCAGAAGATGAAAGATTGACAGGTGCTGACAATACATGACCAAGTTAATCCTTATTTTCATTTTTGACCATGCCAAGTCTTGGTGTCACTCCTGGACCTACTTCATTTGTGAAGCAACAATGGGTTCCTAAATGGAAAGTAGCACCATTTTGCAGGTTCACTTTGTGCTGTGAAATTAACAAGAATTGATGGAATTCATATTGAACTAGAAAGTAAAATTGTTGCAATTGGACTTCACCTGTGCTGTACAAAGTGTTGCCAGATCCAATTGCAGAACTGACTGGACCTTTAAAATTGCCACGACAGAGTCCCCCATCTTCAAGTTATTGACCCGCATGTGGACATCTTTCAAAGATGATATCGTGAACTCTGTTGTTTGAAACAGTATTGCTCCAATTCCATCTGCATGTTTTTAAGATTAATTCATACATCTGTGTCTTGTGGTCGCGTGGCTATGATATTTTTGTGTCATAATTTGAAACTTTTTTAGTTTACTACCACAAATATTCTGTCTTGTATACAGGTATATAACTTCCCAGAATTGTTTATATGGTAATTTATATTTGACCTTGAATGCTTCATTTTTAATACTGACAGTTCAACTGTGTTACTGCCTTGTCAGATGTCAGTTGTTGTTCTTATTGTCAAAAGAAAGCCCCATTGGACATGAATGTTATGTCACAATGTGACATTTTGTGTACTTTTAATTTGATAATGGATTGTAATTTGGAGATCATGGGACATGGTTTGTGTGCTAAGACTCAAGGAGGTATCCATAACCAGAACATGCATCAGAGTAGCCAACATTGTGCTACTAGTTTTCCCCAAGCTGAGAGCTACTCTTGGAATTGCTGTGCAGTGCTGTGTCTGTAATGGAAGGAAATTTATTTTATTGTCCAAGGCCTTGTTCAGTTAGACTGATTATATGATATCATATCACTTTCATTTTTTAGAAGAAGTTTGTCTGTTGATCTGAAAAGGCTGTGTGAAGAACTGGGGAAGATCCAGTGAAGAAAACTTATGATGCTAGATATTTTGAGCAAGTTGATGTATTTATTAAATTGTTTGATAAAATTATTTCTTTCCAATAAATTGAACAGTATTAGTGGCTAGAAAAAGATGAATATTGAACTGTGTAATTTTAGTCACTACTAAATTGAAAACAGATTCAGGTAAGAATTTGTACAATGTAATAGTGCTGTGAAGAGTGGTGAGAGATTCAGCTGGCAAAATTTGGAGGGGCTAATATCTTAGGACTACCAAAGGTATAGGCAGGAGTCTGTTTTATTATTTTCTTTAAAAATTTAACTTTTAGTCATATTGACAAGTGATATTTTTGTCTGCAGTGAGTGAGAAAGAGGGAGGGGGGTATATTGTAGCACTAATAAATGGAGTGTATGATATAAGTACATTTCCAACTGGAGTACAAATAAATACATGAATAAATAAACTATGCCCTTTGACTTCAAGAAGATTAATTCTGCATTATAAAACTGTCATAAAAGATTTTTTCGACGAGTTTGTATGTGTTAAAAATACGTTAGTATAATTTATAACTGTGCTTTATAATCTTTGAATTGTCCAATTTAAAAGTGTATTGTTGGATATGAGCCTAGAGAATGGTTTGTCGAAAATTGTCCAGAATGGTAATATCCTACAGAACTAGGAGTTAGAGTTGCCATGTAGGATATTAGTCTACAGAATGTGAAGCCTGTTTCCATCAGGCATTTTAAGAAAAACAATACAGCAGATTTCACAGTTGAATGAATAGACATATCATATCACTGCTTCAAAACAAACTTGAGAACATAGACATCATGCTTTTATGACACGTACTGTGAAACTTGTCTTATTCCAGAGGCAGGGACTAGCTCTAACGATTGGGCCCAACTGAGTAGGGTTTACCTGAAGACGGTATTTTTAGATAGAGACAGGACAATGGATAATGTTCAAAAACATAATATTTGTATTAATTTTAAATTCCCTTTTATTATTATTGTAAATATGTTAACATTATACATTCCTTCTAGTTCACAACTTCAGAGTAATTTGAAGTGGGACATGAAGGAACACTTCATTTTTTGTCTGTTGGTGCTGACATGGCAATTCAGATATAATCTTTTTACACTGTCCAAAATATTTTTGTATATCTGAGATCCCTGAATACTAAACAAGGAGAATGATACTGGAATTTACATGAAAGGTGTATTTGAAGGGTTGCTCTGCCATTGTATGGAGTTCAGGCTAGAAGGTGTTACTTGACCCATTCTTGTAAGATGGGTAGATCAAGAATAAGCACCTACTTCTGCTGTATGTGACAACACAAGTATACAGTCACTTCCCTTATTTCTGCTAAAATAGGGAGGTAAACATATTTTGTGAGCATGAATGTGAAGCATATATTGTCACCAATGCTATTGTATAATTTTCATCCTGAATCCTTAAAATATGAACCTCCAAATTTGATATTCAGAAACTAAATTACATTAAACTGTCATTATATACAGGCTGTTAAAGAAAGTATACACATTTTTAAAAAGAATATTTTTCACAATTTTTTTTTTGTGAAGCCAAAGTTTAATATGCCCCTAAGTAGTGTGGTATGCACTTAACAGATGGCTGTATTTGCAATTACGAAGTGGTTCTCAAAATTTGAGAACATGCGTGAGGCGCAAAGGCAGTGGAGATGTGAATTTGAAACTCAGTCTCAAACATAACTAACAATTTAAAGAACTTGGGATAAATTTGGACCTCATGGTACTGTGTGAGACATGTACAAGCAATAATCTGGGACACGTCACTCATCAGTTGGGGGGGGGGGGGGGGTTTTTTNATTCTTCTGTATGGTTTGAAAGCAATTCACATGTTCACTGAATAAGGGGAGGTGCTAGGGAGACTGTACTGAGCAAGGTAAGTACAGACTGGATTCCTGAAATTGCAAAGTAGACATTTTGTGTGCAAACACTGTTCCATGCAAGGGTGGAAGACTATCCTGAATGTAGGGCTGAGTTTTGTGAGTGGTTTTAGAGGAAGGGGAATCAGGATGCATGGCACTGTACTTAAAAGGGTGAGTGAGTGATACTAAATACCCCAACATGCTTGATTTATCCATTGTCCCCACCAGTCTTTAGCTCTATGATGAAGAAATGTTCTCCCAACTGATATATAGTTATATAGCAGTGCAATCTACTTCTCTTTCCTTCTCTCTCCTTTCTTTCACATATCCTTGCTCCTCATTCTTCCCTTTATTCTCCTGCTCCTTTCACCGCCAGTACTATGGAGAAAAAGGGGCCTGCTTAACATGGTAAAAATGACAAATGTTCATAGTTAAAGATAGAAGAGGTTATGATGAAATTAAGTACAGAAGGAAAAGCCAGGAGACAAGGAATAAGAAACAAGAAATTATAATTTAAAGAAGAATAAATTTGAAAATATGTAGTAAGATGGTATGGGCATGTGTTTAGAATGAAGATAGAATTAAGACTGAAGATTTTGAACCCAGAATAGAAGAAAAATACTGAAATAGAAGACTAAAATCAAGATGGGAAGTACAGAAGAACTACTGAAAAAATAAAAAAAAATAGTTTGCAGATAATATTCCATCTCTTATTCAAGACTTGATTCTGGGATCTAAATCACATAGTTTGTTTGATAGTTACTGCTTCAGTGTCACATGACAAGCATGCATTCCCAAGCTCGGCACATATTAATACAACCTAGTGAAAATGAAACCTGCACAGAGTAGCCTAGGTGACTGGAGAGATACTAAATGACATGCTTGTGACATGTGAGTGTATTTATTTTACAAACTTTAATAAAACACACATTAAGAAAAATACAACATTCAAAGCTTTTGTAAATTTAAACTTCTTGTATCACACAGGGAATTAAAATTTTCTACTATTTATAAGGGAGAAAATATTTGAATATATCTGAATTTCTAATGTGGTAAATATAAGAGTGTGAAATTCTTAAGAATTTGAAAATTTTCTAAATATCCAGTCATAAGGTGGCCATGCACTGGTATTACTATATATGCCCTAATCTAACAATACAATTAGACCAAGCTCTGCCCACATATTTAGGTCAGTAACAGTGCTCTGACATGTAAACCTTATCAAATGTAACAAAGCTCTACCAGAACAAACACATGGATGTACAGATGGATGCATACTGAACAATTGAACCAGTTTACCTTATCTAGACCTGCAGCATCAAAATATGTATCATCCATCCTTCATGTTGTTATTACTGACATATAAATTACGAAATATGGTGTTGGGATAGCCTTCAGTCCCTTAACGTTAAGTTGAGCGAAAATCAGTCAGGTAGTTAATGAGCTGACGCTGTGGGATTCACAAACAGGCATTGCCACTGCACTTTCATATCTTGTAGACCTCCATAGTNCAGATCAAAATCCACACAGATCAATAACCTCACACACAACAATGTATTGTAATAAATATTCACAAACTAATTTCAAGATTTTAACAGATACTGTATACAGGTTGTATTGCATTTGTTAATCAATATATGTTTCTTACAATTATGAGATTGGTTGCACTTGTTCCACGCAAAGGTAGTATATATGCACCAGAATCACACAAGCATATATTGTGGAAGTAATTATATTTCACAACATCAAGGTTATTTATTGTATTTGCATTAAAATACAACTTGTACAAGTTCACTTGACTTTTAATCATGCTTAACTTTCTGTGAAAAATAGATACTACTGTGTATGATGGGAACTTTAGTACATAAAAGTACAAGTCTGTTTCATTCAGCCAATGTTTTATAACAAATCTACAACACAATTGATGCTTTCCCACAGTCGGATATAGGTCTGTCTATGTAAACACAGAATATACACTTTCATATTAACGTGTTGGCAAATGTCATGTAACTAACATTAACTAAACCGAGCAAGAAAATTATAACAAACACCACATACATCTCTTGATGGCCGCTCCATAGCTCAGGCGGTTAGTCGCTGGCTTCCCACCGCAGTGACCCGGCTTCGATCCCGGGTCTGGTCAAGTGGAATTTGTGGTGGACAAAGTGGCGCTTGTGCAGGTTTTCTCCGAGTACTTCGGTTTCCCCTGCCAATCTTCATTCCACCAAATGCTCTACAATCACTCTCACCTATCATCTGGGACTCGTAAAATAGGCCAGAAGTGGTCGCAGTACAAGGGACTTAGTTCCACCCCACTAGCAATAACAACATAAAGAGAAGCACAGAAGAATGAAAGCTTGGCTATTCAAGAGAAAGCT
Source organism: Cryptotermes secundus (assembly GCF_002891405.2). Taxonomy (NCBI): domain Eukaryota; kingdom Metazoa; phylum Arthropoda; class Insecta; order Blattodea; family Kalotermitidae; genus Cryptotermes; species Cryptotermes secundus. The sequence continues at coordinate 2,301,657 of NW_019736399.1, forward strand.
AGAGGGGTCCCTTGTCAGTGTTAAGACCTTCCGTTATAGCTACAAGAGATTATTGCCCCCTCTATGGTCGTGAACACACAGTTGCATCTTGGCTGAGATACAGAGGGCGAACTGTTTTCTGTGCGTTCATAGTGAAATCGATTACTTTGTTTAAATTCAGCCTATATATACATCAAGCAGATAACAACAAAAAAGGTATGTACATCGAATTTTACTATATATTTTTAAAACATTAATCTGCAGATTATACAATAGAAGTATTGGCTCCTGGATGAGTTTGGGCATAACTCATATGTATACTCTATTTTGCTGTTGTACACGTAGGTATCATTTTAATTCCTCTATTATGGTTTTACTCAAGTCTCTCTGGTAATTACTACATATAAAAATAAATATTTAGGACTGTACGTGCGCTTCCACTAGCGGAGTTTAAATACCCGACTGGCCAAAACGTGGTACTTTGTCCGCGAGGTCCATACTCGTCACTGCCGCGATCGGAGCACTTCGGACGTTAAAGGAACCGTCAGTTGAAAAATGATTTTGAAACGAAGCAAGTACCTCGTAGTAAAGAGGAATTTTGTAAAGGTAGAAACGAAGCGGTAGGATATGGGGAAGACGAAGGCGAATCGTTATAACCGTGGCGGTCCTTTGGTAAGGCACTTGCGTATGGTTTAGAACAGGGGTCTCCAAACTTTTCGAACCGAGGGCCATATTAGGTAATTCAGCACTTTCAACGGGCCGGATAAAATGAGAAATTAATAACTCTAGGTATATGAGTTTTATTGAAAGCACAGAATTTCATAAACTAAATACGAAGTACGTGAGAATAAATTATCGTATATTAATGACAACAGACAGTAGCAGCAAATGCTCATATTTTCATCACAAATTATATTAAAACAATTAATGTGAATGATGGAATTCTTTTTGCATTCCTAAAATCTAATTAAATTGAGGTTCAAATTTTGAAACGCTAATCACAAGTAGCGACTTTGAATGTTCATCGGATAAATTTGCCCCGTATTTCGACTTTATGTACTTCATCTGGGAAAAAAGTTTGTTCACACAGGTACGTCGTCCCAAAAATGGAGATAAATTTACAAGCAAATTTCTTTAAATTTGTAAATTGCTCAGAGTTCAGAAATTTATAAAATTCGATCAAATTTCCTTCCTTGTATTTGTCTTTAATATT
>NW_019736399.1:2303097-2305347 GCF_002891405.2 Cryptotermes secundus
TTTTTCTCGGTAAGAAATATATCAATTTCATTCCTGAGCTGAAAGAAGCGCGAAAGAACCTTTCCACAGCTAAGCCATCGAACTGCAGTATAACATGTCAGGTCAATAAGCTCTGAATCACATTTATCAGTACTCATAGGAAAATTAGTTCAATTGGTGCATTTCTGCACAATTCTTTCGCGGGCCGGATAAAATCACATCGCGGGCCGTAGTTTGGAGACCCTTGCTTTAGAAGATACGTCGTTCGAAGACATGAATATTTTCGGGAGAAAGAAAATTTAAGAAATTTGTGAATGTAGGAAGCAAGTCGTACTATATGAGGAAGGCGAAGGTAACAAATTTGTCTAGATCTGGGGGTACGTGGGTAAGACATTGGCGTAGTATTGGGAAGGTATTGGGTTCGACACCACGATGTCTTTTGTCAATAGAAATTGTAAAGTGAATGAAAAAATACGATTTTTCTGCAGCTATAAACCAAGTCGTAAAATATGAGGAGGATCGGAGTAAGCTATAGTATAGATGTTCTGGTGGTCTAGATGTAAGGCACTGGCGTTATAAAGGAAAGGTCCGGGGTTCGAAACCACAAGAATTTTTGTAATGACATTTTTTTCTGGAATTATATAGCGAGATGTACCATAAGAGGAAGATTGAAGGAAACAAAATTCCGTGGCATCGGTGGTGTATGGGTAAGACACTGGCCTAATGTGCCGGAGTTCCGAGGTTCGGAACCAACGAAAGTTTTATAAGATACAAATGGAGATAATAACATTTTTTCTGTAATAATAACAACGCTGTAACATAAGAAGATGATTAAAGGTAAAAAATTTCCGTGGCATTGGTGGTCTATGGGTAAGGCATTGGCCTGATGTGAAGGAGGTCCGAGGTTCGGAACCAACGATAGTTTTTATAAAATATGAAAGGAGTTAATAAAGTTTTTCTGTAATTATAACCGAAGATGTAAGTTAGGAGGAAGATTAAAGAAATTAAATTTCAGTGGTGCTGGTGGTCTAGGGGGTAAGACATCAGCTTAGTGTTCAGAAGGTCCCTGGTTCAAAACAAGTAGGATTTTTGTGAAAAATAAAATGGAAAGAAGTTAGGTGATGGGGTAAGGGTGGAGGGAGGGACGGGGTGAGGGAATATTTTTGCTTTTTGCGGCCGCTCATTAAAACACTCAACCTAAGCGGGTTTTATTAAAATCAAAAAGAAAAAAAGTTTGGCCCACCATCCGCCCACCAACCACCCGCCCTTAGGGGGTGACTTTGACTTATTCATTTGAGACCAAATTCTATGAGCGAGATTTAGCAAGAAAATGTAATATAACTGCAGCGCATTCTGTTGACTAAAACCTCATGGAAAGCCACGAAGTGTAGTTAAAATATAGCATCTTAGTATCTTATTGGGCTGTGCAAACCGCTCCTCCCAAGAATTCATTTTATAGGGTACGGCAGGAGGTACTGAGGATGGAAGCGTGGGACCCCACCCTCAACCACCCTTATAATCACGCAGTAAGTTAATCGCTTGAGACCAAACTAAATCTCCGAGAGTTAAGAAGAAAACATTTTAAACTGCAGCGCCATCTGTTGAACAGATGTTGTTGTAATGTTCAACAGATGGCGCTGCACTTTTATTTCATACATGCTTAACTCTCGCGGATTTAGTTTGGTCTCAAGTATTTAACTTTCTGCGTGACCCCAACAGCGGTCGTGGGTACGATCCCACGTTTCGCTATCTGTGGAATAATGTTCAACAGATGGCGCTTTTTATTATTTCATATGAATGTGAATACTATGGAAGCGTCGCATGCTTCTCCATCTGTGGAGTAATGTTGAAAAGATGGCGCTAGTTTCATCTTTCATATGAATACTATGAAAGGGTGGAACTCCACCCTGTCCCGCAGAAAGTTAATCACTTGAGTTCAAGCTATATCAGCGAGAATTAATAACATATTTAAAACTGTAGCGCCATCTGTTAAACATTACTCCACAAGTGATTAACTTTCTTCCGAGGAGCGGTTTGCACAACCAAAAAGGGTACTAAGACTATACATTTTAACTACACTTCGTGGCTTTCCATGAGGTTTAAGTCCGCTACAGTTATTTTATACTTAATTGTTGAGACAAAGGTAATTCAGGGAGAGTGAAAAAGAAAATATAAAATATAACTGTAGCGCCATCTGCGGACTTAAACCTCATGGAAAGCCACGAAGCTGATATAGCTTGAACTCAAGTGATTAACTTTCTGCGGGACAGG
>NW_019736400.1:0-440 GCF_002891405.2 Cryptotermes secundus
GCAACTTTACTACAAACACACAACGCAAATACATGGCAAAAAATGGAATACTCTAGAAGACGAAATAAACCAAAAACTGCAACACGAAATGAAAACAACATATTTAAAGCAACAACAAAAAGTAAAAAGCATGGAAGAAACCCAAACAACGACAAACAAGCATAACAACACAAATTATACACACGTAAAAAATTGTACGAACACACACTTCACACAAGATGAAATTCAGCTCTTAAGCAAAGGGCTAAAATACAATTGTAACCATTTAGTGCGTTAAGGCCCTTTGCGTTGGGAGCCACTCCTTCTAACCGTCTTTCTCCGGCAGTCCTCTGAAGAGCCCTTTGGTTGCTGGTTGCATCTGCTCCTCTAGCTGTTCCCTCTCACCTGTTGTTACTTCTAGTTGGCAGGTTGCGGCTGCGTCCTTCCTATCCAGTTCTGTT
>NW_019736400.1:1146-3108 GCF_002891405.2 Cryptotermes secundus
GAAATATTGATTACAAATAAAGCTGGTGGTGTCAGTGGTACGGCTACATACTCCCAAGTGAGTGTGTGTCCCGTCATGTAATAGAGCGGACTAACACTCATCTTGCCTGCCTGTACTTGCTAACTCCACTGTGATAAACCAATTTCTAATACTCTGTTTCTTTCTTATTCCTACTCTACTGCTTATTTACTATGGTAGACACTCTTAACTTGCTACATAAAATTTTATGTGTTAACTATTATAAAGAAATTATTAGCTAAACAGAAATACTTCTTGTCAATGTCTTAGCTACTATTCAGTGTTTTTTTTTGCACTTTGTTTAAGCTTGATTTAACCTGTTTGGACATCAAATTTTTTTTTTTCACTTCACTTCACTTTGCTCTCCCATCACACTTCACTTGGCTCTCCTATCACACTTCACTTTGCTCTCTCATCCCACTTCACTTTGCTCTCCCATCACACTTCACTTTGCACTTCTCATTACCCTGCAGCTAGTGGGTAGTTTCATTCTAAGGTTTCACACTGAAAATTCTGCTAATACTTTCACATTCCTCTTTAACTTAGCATAGCGTGTTTGTTTACTAGCATTCTCTCTCTCATTCCCTTTCTCTGTCTTGCTCGCCCTCTCCCTTTTGGGTAAATGACCCTTACTCTGTTATGGGTTTTCAGTCAGGTACTCGACATTGCTCCACTTTCTTTCTTTTAACAAACATAACAGTTGCTAGTTCGTAACCCTCATTCCTTTCGCTTCCCTACACATTCTTTACTACGTCTAGTTGCCCCGAGCAATGCGTAAAATTTCTTAATCTCGAGTAAAAATTAGTAAATTTTTTTTTAAGGGTTTGGCTGTTTCCTTCGTTTGGGATTATGTTAAATACACTCCTGGGCTGAAATTTAGCTTGCAAATTTAATCGGCACAAATGACAATGGACCGGCTAACTTTATGTCGCCTGGTCGACTTCCTCTTCATCCTCGATCCCCTCGACTAAATACGGTTTGAGGTGTTTAATATTGAAAAGCCCCCTTATCTTACCTTCTGCATCCGCTAATTCATATGTAGAGGGACTAGTTCTCCTGTGAATCAGGTAGGGACCCTCGTACGGTAGCTGAAACTTGCTAATGATGCCTTGTGCAGCATCTGAATTTGGCTGGCGTTTCACTAGTACTAACTCCCATAAACTAGGTTTCCATTTCATTCTACCGGTCTTATGTCTTCGGTTCCAACGGTCAGCTTTTAATTTCATCCTAGCGTAGGCTTTTATTAGTTTGTCAGCTAAGGCGTGTTCCCTAGGTAACTGGTCTGCATCCTTCTTCAGCAATTGGCGGAAAACATCCGGCCTCGGATTCGCGCCAAGCAACTCTATGGGGGCGTAACCCGTAGATGAGCTTACTGAAGAATTAAGCCAGTTTTCAATGTAAGGCAAGTTCTGGCCATTTCTTATGGGTCTCGGGGCAGTAGATCTTAAAGTATTTACCTAATTCACGCATAATGCGTTCGGTAGGGTTACTTTCTGGGTGTCGAATAGGAGAGTATTTACACTGGATGCCCAGTTCCGCCAGTGCCTTCTGCCATGTCGGACTCGCGAATTGCGATCCATGATCTGACAGGACCACCTCAGGTTTAATCACTCTCGGAAAATAGTGTTCCCTGAGTTTCTTCAGACAGCTCCGAGTAGTGGCTGCTTTGAGTGGGTAAAGGGTAACATGCTTAGTAAAGAATTCCAGTGATATGTTGGGATTTTGGACTTTATCCATCGTCCTGGTTTTTAAGATAAATAAAAAACACGACATTTCGGAAACTGGATCTGTTTCCGTCCTCAGGTGAAGGAAAACACCTATTCAGTTGGGTCCCTTAGAAAGAGCTAGCCTCAATCACTGGACAAACCAATGTCACAAAACATGAAGATTATAAACACCTGAGACCAGGCTAAGTCCATGAGAGCTAAAAAGAAAAATATTCAT
>NW_019736400.1:3901-7062 GCF_002891405.2 Cryptotermes secundus
AGTAACAGTGCGTCCTGTCGTTTTTGCAGTACAGGATATTATCTCTAAGCATGTACCTACCCTCTAATTTAGTGGGGTTACTCTCCAATTCTTCCCTTATCTTCATTAATGTAGGGTCACCAAGTTGGTGTTTCGACAGATTGCCTAATTCTTTCATAGGAGTCCTGTCGATACCCAAATCTACTTTCGCCACAAACAACTCTCTAGGCTTCATTACTAGGTCGCGGCTTTCTCCGCTTAACCCAATGGGGTTGCGGCTCAGCAGATCTGCAAAGAAGTTCTTTGTGCCTTTAATATGGACAATTTCTAAATCATACTTCTGAAGTTGCATTACCCAGCGCGTGACTCGGCTTGAGGTCAAATTACACCGCTTCAGAAATGACAAGGATTTATTATCTGAATATACTGTGACGGAGTGACCTATCACATATATCCGGAATTTCTGGAGAGCATATACCACAGCGAGCAACTCCTGTTCGCAGGTGGTGTACCTCCTTTCTTCTGGGCTCAACACTCTGGAAGCAGTTGAAATAATTAAAGTCTCACCGGAGCCGCTCTCTTGTGTCAGAATCGAGCTGATTCCCAGTTTGCTAGCATCAGTGTAAATTGCATATGGGAGATCATCATGTGGGTGGATGAGTTGGATGCTGTGCGCAAAGCTCTCGCGCAAGCACAGGAATGCTTCCCTAGCTTCCTCTGTCCATACCCACTTTACACCTTGCTTCAAGAGAGGCATCAAGGGTGCCACATAATTTGCATAGCCAACAATGAACCTGCTATGAAAATTACATGTCCCAAGGAATTGTCGCAATTGCTTACTGTTCCTTGGTGCTGGGGAATTTAGAATGGCTTGTATACGATCAGGGTCAGCTGACACTCCTGTTCGATCGATACAATGGCCCAAGAATTTAACTCCGTCTTTGCAGAAGCGACACTTAGTAGCATTAATAGTGAAGCCTGCCTTAGTAAGTTTACCGAGTACGGTATCCAGATGCCTTAGATGGTCTTCAAACGTTTTAGAGTGTATCAGAATGTCATCGATGTAAAATACAACATTTTCAAGGTGATCTCCACCCAGGGCTAGTTTAATTGCGCGTATAAACGCCGGTAGAGAATTTCTAAATCCATAGGGTACCCTTTTAAACTGGTACACAGTCGAATCAAATAGGAAGGCTGTGTATTTCCTAGAGTCCTTATGAAGTTCGATTTGTAGGTAAGCAGAACTGAGATCTAGGGAAGTAAAGTACTGGGCTCCCTCAAATCTCTGTAATAGTTCTTGCAGTGGTGGCGCTCTCTCATGATCGGGGACCGTAAATTGGTTCACCTTACGGGCATCCACGCAGATTCGAATTTTTCCTCCTTGCTAACTACTGTCAGAGGGTTCAAAATAGGTGAATTGCTAGGCTCCAGAATTTCATCTTCTAGCATCTGATTAATTTGCTGCCGGACAGCTGGACGGACCGCGAAAGGTATCGGTCTAGCGTAGCCTATAATGGGCCTATCTGTCTGTACATGGAACTTATACTGCAATAAATTACACCTCCCAGGCTTAGTCGTCATATGGCTCAGGTACTTGATCAAGACTTCACATAGTCTTCTTCGCTCTAGGGCTGAAAGACTTGTCACTTGTTCAACCAAGCCGGACACGTCGGTCTTCCGTAACGACCTGGGATCGGGGGAATGTGATCTAGATTTGTGGATGGGCTGACCTTGTGGCAGGATTGTTTTTACGGGCTTAATCTCTAACCCTTGGTTGGAGTCGGCAACTCTACTGACAGAGTCTCGGCTCTGGTCATTCTTATTCTCCGCAGTGTCTACCTTGACACGCATAATTTCATTAATGAAACGGTCGCTCCCTGCGACACTAGTAAGGGAAGCACAGTCCCTGTATACTTCTTCTGACCTACTCTCGGTCTCACTACAATTGATTTGAGTGCCGTGTTGTGACTCACTGCCAGTCAAAATTGTTCGGTGGGATGGGAATTCGGAACAGCTGTGAACTGCTCCTAGAAGGGGAGTCCTTTCAGGATCAGCTGATGGGTTTGTAGGTCGCTGACCTGAGGATGAGTGGTTTGGGTAGGGAGATTCCCCTGTCACACTTCGCTCATTACGTCTTACCTCCGGACACTCGGCTTTAGCTGAAAAAGTCTGTTCTCTCATTACGCCCTCCCGGACATAACTGAATGTCCCAGAGTCGAAATTGATCCTGATGCCATATTCCTTCAGAAATTGACAGCCTATAATCGCTTCGTTAGTGAGCTGAGAAGAAATCATGAAAACACTTTCAAAGAGGTCCTCGCCCACTGTAAATTCAATCAGTGCCTGGTGACGTATCCGCCTGGATCGCCTTCCAAATGCCGTCACTAGGACCACTCTTTCTACCGGCAACACCGGGATTTCCACACCTGCTTTAATGAGCTTCTCATATGCTCCCTCTGACAGGAGATTCACTTCACTACCTGAATCTAGCATTGCGTTAATCGCCCATTTACCTGCTACTTTAATCTCGATCTGTGGACTCTGGCCTAATGCAGCGTCGTTAATAAATAGTACTACGCAGTCGGTGGTTTCTCTCACCTCATTCTTCCTAGAATTTCTACCTTTCTCACCCTCTACTCTAGGCTCGTTAGTTAATTTAGATGCGCTGGATGGACCTTGAAAATTGCTGGCTTTACGGGCGGGAGACATTCGGTCCGTAATGACTCCAGTCATTAGTTTCCCGAATGCTCACCGGAACCGTTGGGTGGCACCTGTTCCTGACGTCCTTGAAAAGGGGGAACGTTGGGGTTAAGCTGGCGGGAGCCTGAACCTTGGTAGTCTCTATCCCTGTATCCTTCGTTGCCATTTCGGCGGTTCTGGGAGCGCGCATACTGAATCTGCCTAACCTGGGTTTGTGACTGAACCCTGTTATCTCCTCTAACTTGGTTCGTACCCTGTCTTACTGTGTTGGGGTGTTGCGTTTGTAGCTGGTTAGGAGTCCTGTGGAACCCTTCTCCTGCTTCCAAAACCTCTACCCTTCTCAGGAGGTCTAATGTATCCCCGATAGTTTTTAGTTGATTGGTCAGCATCGCTCTCTGGACCCCCACCGGGAAGTGGTAACGTACCGCTTCTATAATTTCAGGATCGGATGGCCTAGGATCCAAATATGATGCCATAGTGGC
>NW_019736400.1:9365-11615 GCF_002891405.2 Cryptotermes secundus
TAGTTGCGAAGCAAATCAAAGAAATTAGCAAAAACAAAGATATCCGTAATAGCTATAAAAGTAAGAGAGAATGGAAATTAGCTATGAATATAAAAAGAAAAATGCTAGGTAACAAATTAATAGCAACAAAAGCAGACAAAGGAAAAACATTAGTAATAATAACAGAAGAAGAGTATCAACAAAAAATAATGAAATTTATTCATGAAAATAATTTTACATTGATCAACAAAGACCCAACACAACAATACCAAAATAATAATAAACAAATGATAAAACTATGCACAAACACAATACAAAAAGAACAAAAATGGAAATACACAAACATGAACCCCATGGCCCCAAATTTGCACGCGACAATAAAACTACACAAAAACAACACACCTATTAGACCCATAATCAATTGGAGAAATGCCCCAGCATACCAAATAGCAATACTATTATCCAAAACACTACAAGAATACTTACAATTGCTAAACACATATAATATACATAACTCCATACAATTAATGAATGACGTAAACACCATTATAATAAATGAAAACATAAGATTATGTTCATTTGATATAGAGAACATGTATACAAACATACCTAAGAAAGATATAATGAACATAACTAAAAACATACTACAACACAATCATAATACAGACATAAATACACAAAGAGAAATTATGTGCATATTGAATACTATACTAGACCAAAATTATTTTCAGTACGAACAAAATATTACAAACAAACAGATGGTTTAGCTATGAGAGCTCCAACATCTGCAGTATTAGCAGAAATATACATCCAGAACATGGAGCACGCACAAATATTCAACATATTAAAAAATCAGAAAATAATTGGATATTTCAGATATGTTGACAACATGATTGTGGAATTTAATAAACTGCAGCGAACGATAAATTTCACAATAGAGAAAGAGAACCATAGATCTATAAATTTCTTAGATATAGGAATATATAGAGAAATGGAAAAGTTACAATTCTCAATCCACCGAACACACTGCAACGGACATAATAATACAAAGTGACTCGTGTCACCCACAAGAACACAAGATATCTGGTATTAAATACCTCATAGATCGAGTAAATAACTACCCCATCACTAGAGTAGCAAAAGATAATGAGATCGAAACTATAAACAACATACTCATAAATAACAAGTACAACACAGATATAATTACAAAACTAACTACAAATAACAGAAAACAAAACAAAAAAAAGCAGAACATTAAAGAGAATTCAGAAGAACAAAAAACAAAAATGAAATGGGCAACATTCGCATATATAGGAAAAGAAATAAGAAATATCACAAAATTAAAAATAGCATTTAGAACTAAGAACAATTTACAACATATATTAAAATCAAGACCACAAATAAATAAATATAATAATAGCGGCATATATAGTATGAAATGCCTAGATTGCCCCAAGGAATATATAGGACAAACCAGGAGGAAATTTAACCTTTAAGTGCTGAAGTGCCCCATTTGTGCCAGTCATGAGTAAGGTTGTCGTGGCCAAAGTACCCCGTTTTGGCCAGTCGGGCATTTTAACTCCGCTATTGGAAGCGAGTGCACACGCCGCTAGTAGAAGCGCATGCACAGTCCTAAATATTTATTTTTAAATGTAGTAATTACCAGACAGACTTTAGTAAATCCCTAATAGAGGAATTAAAATAATACCTAACTGAACAACAGCAAATAAAAATATACGTATGAGTTATGTCAAAACTTATCCATGCTCCAGTAATTTTATTGCAGATTCTGCAGATAGCTATGTTAAAAATATATTGTAAAATTTGATATACATACCTTTTTTGTTGTTACCTGCTTGATGTATATATAGGTTCAAATGAAACTACAGTATTCGATTTCACTACGAACGCACACAAAACAGATCATGCTCTGTATCTCAGCCACGATGCAGCTGTCTGTTCATTCAAATAGAAGGGGCAATAAGCTTTTGCAGCTCTAACGGAAGGTCTTAGCACTGAAGAAGGCACCCCTCTAGCTTTCTCTTGAATAGCCATCCTTTCATTCTTCTGACCTTCAGTCAAAGATTCGAAAATCTGAAGGGTGTAAGCAATGCCAGCAGAAGACCAAATGATTTTATTGCTTCCATCTGTTTTATGACACCAGGGACTGCTAAAATTTGTCAGGTGTTACAAACAGAAATGAATTTATAATGCAGAACAACTCTGTGAAGAACTGGGAAACCATTTTTGCAGTATGCATCAAAATTAAAA
>NW_019736400.1:11887-18913 GCF_002891405.2 Cryptotermes secundus
TACAGAACGACAAAGAAAAACACACATATGAACAATATAAATAAAGAAATATATAACCCAATATACCACGAATTACACACTATCTACACAGAACAACATAACAACACCCCACCACATCTACACCCACAACATCATAACTCAATCAAAATGAAGACAGCACACACACACATACCCAGCAGGCCCAGCAGTATAACACACACAGTCACAGGAGTAAGACACAACACAAAGCACAGTGAGTATTAAACATCATAATACCACACCATGACAAATAAAATTCAGAACGCGGTAGTAACAAATAACAATTTCACGTTACAGATACACATGAAAGGAAGAATACTCCGACAGAAGAAGATAGGTGTGACTCGCGTACTGAAATACGACATAAGGATGACAAATCCTGAACAGTTTTAACATTTTTAATATTTAAAATTTAGCAATATATATGACGAATATATATTTTAGTTATTTTAGTATAAAGACAACAGGGCATGCAATGCAGTAGTTCGACGTACATCGAAAAGCACCTGAAGATGGCACTTTAGTGCCGAAACATGTAGTGCAAGAGAGAAGAGTAAGGTGAATAAATATATGCACTGTAAGACGGTCAGAATAAATCATGGACATAAATCAGTGCAACAGGATGCTAAAATATAACATTATATAACACACCAGTCATTTTCAAGAATGGACCACTAATCTTTCAGTGCATGCCTGACATCTTGTCCTGTTTGTTATATGTGCATTTCCCTACATTTGTGCTTGTTATCACTGTCAAATGCATCTGAATATTAGTTGTTGCTTGAACAAATTTTGTCTCATTTGCTGCTTGTTAGCTACAGCTATGTCTTCAAACTCACTTTTAATGTCAGGTGAGATTGCTTCATTAGGTTCCTCCTCAGAGTTAATTCCTGTCCAGTGTCTTTCTCATTCCTCAGAAGAAGTACTGTTATGAAATGGAAGAAAAATATGTGCTCTTTGAGAATAATGAAGTATGTGTATCACTCTTGCAAGATTACCCCAGACTGTGTTTGTGTTTTAAACTTCTGGCAGTAACCTGACTCCCAAAGACATATGTGAAGTTTTATGTGTTTATTTTATGTCAACCAACTGCAGTTCTCAGTGTCTGTGTATAAAATGTCAGAAGGTGGTCCACTTTCCACTATTCCACCCCAAGTGAGAAGAATTTTAGTAAGTCTTTATTTGTTTTGGTCTTCCCTTTAAGTAATAAGGAGGCTGCTGTCTCCGGGCATTGAAGTGCAAATATTGTATTGACAGAGTAATCAGAAAAGGACAGGACTGGAGCATGAACCTTTCTGTCTAATGATTACCCTCCTATGGCCCATGTTTGTAGATAATTCACAGCTAGAAAGTTTATTGGAAATTTGTATAGAGCAGTGGATAGAATTTCAGTGCCATAATTGCTATATTAATCGGTGTTTTGGTGTTGTAATATTCATATTTTATGGCATCGTGCTGTGTAAATCACTTCAGATAATATGTACTTATTATATTCCTGTTGACACAACACTGCTTCCAGCGGGTGGAGTCACTGTCCAGGGCAACATGTTTCGACACATATTTGTCATATTCAGGTCTCGGTTTAAGTTTAAATTATTGTCTGATGTACTCAACATAAATTTCATGTAAACTGAATGGCTTCACCATTGTGTTACACATCATATATATTGTGACGTGGACAGCACAACGCTCGGTAAACACCTCCCCCTCTGCGGTGATGTAACAGGGGACACCGCGGTTTCTACGCAGCAGTAAACAACTCTCGGCAGCGTTGCCCAGCAGTGCCTTTGTAAACATGGCATCACGCAACAGGAGAGCCCGTGCAACAACTGTCGCTAGGCAATCGGTAAACACAACGTTACGCAACAGTCGTACCTATCATGTAACTGTTTTCTGTGCCGAGCCTAAATGAGGGGCAGTGAACACTATTCAGAGTAGTGAGTAACGATTAACCAGTCAGTTGCAATCTAGCATTTGCCGGAGTGAATGACTACAGGAGAAGTATTTGGGATATTGCAGATGGCAGTAGTGGTATAATTGTAAATGGTGTATTTGTGAGAGCGAATGTTCAATAAATTTGCTATATCCAATACGGCGTGAAGTTATTTGTCGCGTGACCTACCCAACACGTGACAGTATTATATACTACAGTTGGTTGTTTTTTTTTTTTTTGTTGTCTAACATTGTAGTTGTTGTATTGAAGTGGTAGATATTGAATGTTTTAGGTGAATATGCAGCACTGAACGCACACTATCTGTCCACTTGACACATTTCCTTATTCTGTTATTCTTTCTGGGGTAGCTTGGCCTGAGTTCTTGTTGACACTATTGTTTTTACAGAGTAAGGGGTTGTTTTGTTGGTTTCATGATTTTTCTTACTGGGTAGTCCACTGTTCGGTAATAGACCTGAAGATGGTACGTACGTGCAACACATGGCTGTTGATGGTTAATTTGTTTTGTATTTGTCAAGAATTAACAGTTGTTGCATTGTTTTATCAATGAAGAAATAAATCATCTTTGATCTTGTATATAAAATCCTTTTCTATAGGATTCTGCATTGCTCTGTGCCTGTGGTGGGTTTGCTGCACTGTCATAACTCGTTTCTTTACTGCAACCATTTAATGCATAGAACAATTACTGTGCAGAACCCCAGTGATAAATAATACAAAATTTGTTAATAGGAATATATATCTTGAAGACTGTCATAATAAATGAGCAGTTTAATTGTTTCAGGACAGATTATTCGAAGAAAACTTAACAAAAACCTAGCGCTTTTGCTACGATGTACATTTCAGTTTATGTTTTCATTTAGGGCTGTTGGGAGTGACATGGCTGAGGGTCAGCTTGTTTTACCACGAGGATGTGTTTTGGGTTCATCAGATTTAGGTCTCTTGGCTACAGCAGGAGTCACTTCTGTCCTTGTGCACAGGTAAGAAAGCTAGCTAGTAAGAGACTTGGGCCATGCCATAGCTCAAGCGGTTAGTCACTGGCTTCCCACCATGGCAGCCCGGGTTCGATCCCGGGTCTGGTCAAGTGGGATTTGTGGTGGACAAAGTGGCATTGGGGCAGGTTTTCTCCAAGTACTTCGGTTTCCCCTGCCAATCTTCATTCCACCAGTTGCTCCACAATCACCCTCACTTATCATCTGGGGCTGGTACAATAGGCCAGAAGTGGCCGCAGTACAAGGGACTTGGTCCCACCCCAGTAGCAATAAAAAAAATAATAGCAAGAGATTTTGAAAAGTATGAGAATAAATATTTGACAGGATTAAGATGCTCTTAATGTTCATAGTAAGAATGTTAGCTCCATGATTTATACACAATATTAATTTGAAGCAAAGATGTTGTGCTTGCATATGTTCTTCAGGTTAGAGAAATCTGGTCTTTATTGCTATAACATTCAAGGTTTGGAAAGAAAGTTTCCAGAATTCATCACTAATAATAACTTCTAGACTTACAGCTTAGTCCCACTTATCCCCTTAAAAATAAATTTCTTGAGTAGCTATTCAGGCTTGCCATCACCTTTCCCACAGTCTGATACACTGTCAAATCACTCTCAGTTCATGTGTTGCGTTTGTAGTGATGTTTTCTATTGTTGGAAATCTTCATTCCAGGGTCAGTTTTATTTTGGAGAATAGAAAAAGTATCTAGGGGACAGGTCAGGTGAGTAGGGCAGTTGTGGAAGGACAAGAAGTGAATGCTTTACCTTGAACTCTCAAACCGACAGTGCTGTGTATGCTGGTGCATTGTCATGATGGAGGTTGCGTGTTTCTGCAATCAATATTTTCAGTTGTTTTCTTCATACCATATCCCTCACACACTTCACAACTTCTAGGTAATAAGGTTGATTAATTGTCTGGCCAGCTGGACCAAATTCATGATGAACAGTGCTGCAAATATTGAAAGAAAGAATATTTTTCCCCCCCCCCACTTTCAAGTCCACTTGGGGTAAGGAAAATCAGAACTTCTCGTTAATGAAGACTGTTATACCCATAAACCTGTGCATATATTTCTGAACAATTTCTTTGTCCTTCATTTGTTGCAGGAGATCACAAATTGAGTCACATTCAATTTTTTAACTTCAGTCAAGAGTCTTGGTATAAATTTTGCTGAGACTGGATACATCACTAACTCTTCCATTAAAATTGCATGGCATGAGCCAGTAGTCATTCCAGCCTCCTCTGCTACTTCCTATAGAGTCAGGTGACATATTGCATGGATAATGTCTTTCATGTTGGCAGTCAAAGGATCCTTCCTCAAAGTTCTTCTTTGTCCATCATCTGTTGAAGTTCTTCCACTTTGAAAATGTTTATGCCACTGATACTGATTTTACTCATAACCTCATTGTCATAAGGTTGACGTAACATTCTGTGGGTTTCCACAGTTCTTTTACCCACTTAGACACAAGATTTCACACAAGTACTTTGCTTCTTTGTGGATGCCATATCATAATGCAACAATACTAGGCCACATATGCTGTTGGTTATAGCACTGCAAAATGTCTGGAATGGATTGCTATGTGTTGGTTATAGTCCCAACTGTCAGCCATTTCGTGAATTTAGTTATATGAGCAGTTTAGTTGCTGTGCCATGTAATGGTTTCCCATATTTGGCCTACATACTTGTTACAATTACAAATCTCGAAATTGTGACATTATTGTGCCTGTTTTTGTAATAATTATTCTGTATTGCTGTAATATAGTATTGTGGTTTGTGTGTGTGTTGATGTTTGTTGAATGTGGATTTTAAATTACTGGAGTGATAAGTTTAGTATTGATTTCATAGTGAAGTGCATCAAAAAGTGATTTTGAGTGAAGTGTTTCACAGTAGAATTTTTTTACTGAAGTGTAGAATATAAATAATGAAATTATTAGCTAAGTAATTTGTTTATTATCATTTATTTGGTTGATACACAAGTGAAGTGCATAGGAATTGAGACTGACTTTACCTACTGACAATCAAATCTATGCAGTCAGTGACCCTAAAAGAATTTGTTCTAATTGTAGTTTTTAAATTGAGTTAACAGGGTTTAGCAAATAAGGGATTTGTTGTTGTTGTTGTTGTTGTTGTTGTTGTGAGCTGAAATGATGTCTGGAACTGCTAATAGTATTTCTAATAAGAGTGGAGCTGGCCGTGCCATAGTTCAGGTGGTTAGTCACCGGCTTTCCACTGCAGCGGCACAGGTTTGATCCAAGGTCAGTTAATGTGGAATTTGTGGTGGACAAAGTGGCACTGGGGCAGGTTTTCTCCAATTACTTTGGTTTTCCCCGTCAGTTCTCATTCCAGCAAATGCTCCATACTCTTATATCAACTGGGGCTGATACAGTAGGCCAATTAGTGGCTGACATACCAAGTGGACCCAGTCTCACCCCATCGCAAGTAATTAAGAAAAAATTTAAAGCTTTGAGCTTTTCGCAGGTTGGTCACCAATGGCTTCTGCTTCCACTTAAACTGTACAAGCACCAGCCCCAGTGCACCAGACAGGAGCATGCCATGGTATTGTATCTCGAAAGTAGCAGAGGCATGTGAAGCAACAGAAGGGGAGAATTGGGCATCTGGAAAGGGAATTAAAGGCAGCTAGGGAGGAAATTTGCAAGCTGAAAGCAGGAAATGTCGGCAGCAACTTCATGGATCAGAATTATTCAGGAAATAGAAAAAAAAATCTGTATACTAGCAACAGATGCAATGGAAGTTGGTCAGCAAACCCAAGTTCTGTTGAAGCATAAAAATGCAAGAAATATCTTATTACTGGGAAGCAGTCATGGTAGGAAAATTGGCTCCATGCTTGAAGAACACCTTTGAACTAACTTTGGCGTATGTAGTATTTTCAGACCAAATGCGCCTCTTGCAAAAGTGATTGAGGATATAGGAAAGCTTGGTAAGGGCCTTACCAGGCAAAATCATATTGTTCTAGTCCTTCATTGCTGGATACTATTTTGGTATTCATATCGCTCATTATCATAATTATGTCTCTTTTTCCTACTTTCCTGATTGTATCACTCATCTGCTGGTAGTATTCTTTCTTGGTTGTTTCTGTTGCTTCTGTTGGTGTATAGCATTGAATTAATGTCACATTTCGAATATGGGACTTAAAATGTGCTGTCAGTATTCTTTCTGAAACGGGTTTCCACTCCATGAGGCTATTCTTTCCATGCTTTGTTATCAGTAATCCTGCTCCATTTCTATGTTTAGCATTTTTCCCTGTTGCACCAGAAAAGAGGAAAGTAAATCGATTTTGTACCGTAATTTCCCCAAAGTCTAACCATCTCACTTCACTGATTCCAAGAATGTGCAGCTGATAATCTTCCATTACTTCAATCGCGTGTCTTAGTTTCGCACCCTCCGTAAGGGTTCCGATGTTTCAGAACCCAATTTTTGTTTTATTTTCCATGCCAAATATCAACATTCTTCCTGTCTGGTTTTGTTTCACCTCAGTTTCTTTAATAATTGATTTAAGAGTATGCAGGATATCAGCCCACATATCCGATCTTGCTGATGGGTCTGCCACCCATAGCTTCCAAGCAAGCTGATTTTTATTACTTTTACTCCCTTAGCCTTTGAAGGTCCTCTTCCTCACTGCAGGGCAGCAGTTCTCTCATAATTACCCCACAAGAGAATGGGTTGCCACTTCTGCCACTCTCGCCTTACCAAAGGACTCCCTCCACCAAGAGTATTGTTGTGGTCTTTGCTGTAACCCTGGTAAGGGGCCCTCGTATGATGCTATCAGCCAGTGCCAGCTGAACCAAGTTTTTTTTATAGAGGTGTTATTACTCTGTCACTCCCCAATTTGTCATAGCTTGTGACAGGCAGAGCCTGGCCCCCTACTACGAGGGGGAACCCAAAAATAACCGGAACCGACCTGTTGCGCACGCATGCTTTGTAGTTACGAGTTGTGCTGCTAGGTGGTGTTAGCTGGGGGTCTCCCACGACTGTTAGTGAGCTGGCGTCAGTCTGAGTTAAGTGGTTTGTCTGTGGTGCTCTGTTGTGTGTGTTCCTGTTTCAACCCTTTGG
>NW_019736400.1:19253-24848 GCF_002891405.2 Cryptotermes secundus
ACAATGTTGATTTGTTTTTTTGATGTGAATGGCATTGTCCACAAAGAGTTCGTTCTGCCAGGACAAACAGTGAACCAACATTTTTACCTGGATGTGTTACGAAGATTACGAGAGAGTGTGCGACGAAAACGGTCCGAAATGTGGAGAAATGGGAACTGGTTGCTTCACCACGACAATGCTCCAGCCCACACAGCTTTGACGGTCCGACAGTTTTTGACAAGCAACAACATGGTGATTGTGCCTCATCCACCTTACTCACCCGACCTGGCTCCGTCGGACTTTTTTTTGTTTCCACGGATGAAGAGAAGTCTGAAAGGAAAGCGATTCCGTGATGTGGATGAAGTCAAAGAAAACACGCTAAAGGCTTTGAACAGTATCCAGGCTCAAGAATTCCAGCACTGTTTTGAGCAGTGGCAAAAGCATTGGGACAAGTGCATTAATGCACATGGACAATAATTTGAAGGGGACTAATATACAGTTCAATAAAAATGCAAAAATAAAAAATAACAAAAATAAATTCCGGTTATTTTTGGGTCCCCCCTCGTATGTGTGGTATGTGACTATAGATAGTGTATGGATTGGATATTGGATTTATTGAATACTTGTATACACCGCTTGGAACTACACTTTTCAGATCACTGACACACAGACTAGTGTCCTCACTCTGTTAGAGTCTCCACTAGCCGTTTCCTGGCAATGGCTTCTACTGAGGGAGACTATTGACCTTCCTGCTCTCAGAACCTCTTGTCAATTATTAGTGTGTGATCCAGTGCCATCTCTAAATTATGTCTTATGTCTGAGGAGTTATGCAGTAGACATTTGAAGATAAAGAAGTCTTGTAGATCTGGAGTTTTGTTGATATCTGTTGGCCAATAAGTTGGTTTGCCCATGGACAGTATTTCTAGTTGCTTTTCTTGTATGGTTTGGTACAGTTCACGACCTTTAGGACTCAGTAAGTGGGAACCCCAGTATTGATGTTTTACATTGAAATCACCTCCAACCAGAAATGTGTATCCTAGTGAGTTAATGAAGGCACTGTATTGTGTGGCGTGGGGTGGCAGTATATGGCTGAGATGGTCAAATTTCCAACCCAGTCTGCAATGCTTATATTTATTGCCTGAATGTGGTCCATTTCATATTTGACAAGTCGTGATGTTTTATGTCTTTTCTTATGATTATGATGGGTTGTCCCATCCAGATAGTTGGTACCGTGTGTGATGTAGGTTGGGATATTTACATAGCTTTGTTCATAAAATGGGTTTCAGACACCAAGAGGATGTCTATTTTCTGGGTGTTGAGAAATACTTCTACTGCTTTTATGCGTTGGGTCGGCCTGTGTGCACTCCACGCCGCTGTGTTGTATACATGAATTATTTTACTAATTTGTTAAGTACAGTGGTGAGGAGATTCATGAGCATGCCCACTTGTTCAGACCAGATTGTTTTAAAACTTGTGAAGGACTCTTGCATTATTTTGACTAGTGTGTGTTGTTTGTGTGATTGTTGGCCTTTTGATACTATTTCTGGTTGCTTGGGTGTGTGTCATTTTCGGCCATCCTTCAGTTTCCTGCGGTGCTGGAGGGCTTGCGTTCTTTGTCCCAGTGTATTTGTAATATGAATACTTGCTGTTGTTCAGGGTGAAGGAAATGTTTTGCGTATGACTTTTTGGTAGACTTTGCAGCCTCTGTAGCTAGCCGGATGCAATTCCCACAATGTAGGCATGTTGCTGGTTGTGACTTTTTTTAGTGCTAGTGAGGTGGGACTAAGTCCCTTGTACTGCGGCCACTTCTGGCCTATTGTACCAGCCCCAGATGATAGGTGAGAGTGACTGTGGAGCAATTGATGGAATGAAGATTGGCAGGGGAAACCGAAGTACTCGAAGAAAACCTGCCCCAGTGCCACTTTGTCCACCACAAATCCCACTTGAGCTGTGGCGTGGGCCTCTGGTTGTGACTTTAGTAGAGTGCATTGTTCAGTGCTCTGTAATTTGCCACATTTCATGCATCTTGGTCTGTGTGCACAGTACCCCTGGTGTATAAGTACACTTGGCATCACTTGCATTGTGGTATATTATTTTGCTTTTGGTGAGGTGGTTCAGTTTGGCATCTCATGTTTTGTCGATGTTCTGTGTGGTATATTTCACTGTTGTTGGCTGCTGGTTTGATATCTAAGAAGAAAAGTGAGACAAGCGATAGCAATCTTAGCCACACATGAAGATCCAGTGATAGCCTCAATGAAACTGAAAGCCACCATCAATAAGATTGACGAGTGAGAGCAGAAATGGAGAATTAAAATAAATCAAGGCAAATTCACACATATTACATTCACCCTGTGCAACCAAACCTGTCTGACAATGCAAATGAGCATTGTTGATCTACCCCAGAAAAATGAAGTGAAATACCTGGCCGTGGATCTCGATAGAAGACTGACATGGGCAAAGCACATCAAAACCAAAAGAAGACAGCTCAACCAAAAAGCGAAACAAATGCACTGGCTGAAGATCAACACTATAAATAGAAAGCAAACTGCTCCTATACAAAGCAGTACTCAAACCCATATGGACCTGTGGAATTCAGCTATGGTGGACAGCCTCCATTTCCAACATTGAAATCCTCCAGCGCTTTCAATTCAAGACTCTCCAATCCATTCTGAACCTACCTTGGTACATAAACAACCACAGGGTCCATGAAGATGTACAAATGAACACAGTGCTAAGTGAAATAAAAAAGTGGAATACCAAATACTTAAGAAAATTAGAAAACCACACAATTCACTAGCAGGGAACTTACTAGACAATAGTGAAATTACACATAAACGCTAAAGATACTCAATCTTAATTCTATCAGACAGACCTGAGTAAAACCTAAATACAAGAATTAAAATGATAACTAAGTTAACAAAAAGAAAGACAAGGATATGACTTATGCCACTGGGCATAACTCATTCACTAGCTAATGTTTATTGAACATATACATTCGTTGCAGATTCTGCAGATTATGTATAATAAATGTGTGTGAAAAAAAAAGATCCTCTTGTCACAGCCGCCTATGCAGAACTCTTTGTCAACTGACAACTCAACTGACTTTGTCCCAAACTGGTGGCCATTTCACACCAACCTCCTAGACTTCTCTCCACAGGCTGACTTTCAACTGACAGCTGACAACTGAACTCTCTCACTGCCCAACCAGCTACTTCATGTCACTTCACTCAACTGAACTGCTGACAACTGACTGCAGCTTGGCTGGTGCCCCTGTTATATAACCTGAGGCAGATCCAACAGCAAACACTGCCTACAACAATCCTTCTGTTGTCATGGTGGTTGCCTAGCAATAGACTGGATATCATTTCTACAGGAATGTGGCTATCCACTGTTGCTTAGAAACAGATGTTTCTTTATGCAACTATTGCGTAGCATCTGCTGCATTCATCCCATTTCGAGGTTTCTGCCCAGCAACAGGTGTGTCTGCCATAATATACTGTTACAGTTTCTTCTCATAAATTATATGAAGGAAGCACTTTATTTCCAAGGAAATGAAGTGGTGGTAGTCACAAAGGAACACAATTTTTAGCTGACTTTGCTGTGCTTTATGTTCCCTACTAACAGAGTCCAATTTGCCATGTTCTGTGCACTGAATATGATAACTCTTTTATAATATACTGTAACGTGTTTTGTCACTGAAGATGCCGTTCAGATTGTTAATTGGTTTATTTAACAACCTACAGGTCATAACTACAATTAATTATAACACTGTTGTGGGTTTACACAATCTACAAACCCTACACACAAATCTCTTCACACTGTCCTCAATAGTCTACACGTCTTCATAGTACAATACGGAGATATACCAGCGTCACTGTATTACACACGCCCAATTACTTCTCTTGTGAGCCAAGCGTCTGCTTCTCACACTATCACGTCTAATCACACGTTCCGGTATTCTTCTTTCCGCTACAACTGAACTCGGTGACTGTTCCAATTCAACTGTCTCTGGCGGCTGCTACACTTTAACTGTCTCCGGTGGCGGCTGTATTTCGACTGACTTCTTAGGCAGTGGAGTTCTCTTATAAACCCTCAGCCAGACAACGGAAAATGCCTAGCAACACTGTCGAGAGTTGTTTACTGCTGCATAGCAACCAGCATGCTTCGGCTCTACTCGGCACGACATGAAGAAACACAACAGGGGAGGGGATGTTTACCAAGCGCTGCATACTGGTGGAAGGAGTGGGCATATGTGACGTCACTCGCGAGACGCAGAGTTCACGTGAACCCCACTTCCCGTTGCGCCATCCACGTCACAATACATTGGACACCGTAATGTGACTATATCCAGAGAAACTGCCAGGAGATCCATGTACTCATATATTAATTTACAGTTGTGATGTTTGGTTTGTAGGTTCCCAGTTGTGTCTGTGCTTTCAACGGGAAATGAGATTCAAGAACCTGACAGACCTTTAGAAGCAGGCCGTATTCGTGACAGCAATAAAACAACTTTATTGTCACTAATCAAGGAGCATGGTTTTTCAGCATTGGACTTGGGCATAGCTAGAGATGAGTAAGTTACTTGAACATTCTGATTTTGTTTATGTTACGTAAATGTTGTCCGTTTGCACTGAATATGTGAATGAAAAAAATATTAAAAATAAGTTCTGGTAAGAACTGATTGGTACTTTCCTTTGACAGAACACAGATGGGAACCTCAACATCTCACAACCCTATGGGCCTCCACTGCCTGTTACAGGGATACCTTTACTTTACTTTTACTTTTTAGAACACAGATTGCATAGGAAACGAAAGAAATTGGGGGGGATACACAGAGAGGAAGGTGATCTCATAAACTTCCTTTAATTTTTTTCAAAATAAGGAAAGCAGATTAAAAGTAGTTGAGCACTCCTAATGTTTTTACAATCAAGTTCAGTCACAGTAGAGTCCATACAGGATTTATAGTAGACAAAATGACACTGGGGCAGGTTTTTCTTCCTTTTAATTTGGCTTCTCTGCCAGTCATTATTCTACCAGTGTTTCATACTCATCTCTGATTGCCTTCCTCAACCAAGGGTTCACATGCTGGAGAGAAACTGATAGCAGCTAAGTTTATAGAGAAATTCTTCGATTTTTATAGAACTTGGAAGTTCACTACAGCATTCCCAAGAGCTCACCAGTGGACTGTATCCTGAACTATTCAAATCAAATCCATGTCTTTATGCCCTACTTCTTTAACCTTTATTGGACGGGCCATTTAATTTCCGGTAGGGGCAGCTGGACGGAGTTTATTTAAATGCCCGCCCTTCTAGAGCAATGAAATTGTAAGCATGTTTCAAAAAATGGTGTGATTTCTACATTTTTTATGATAAACGAACGAAATGAACGCTCCTTTAATGTAGAAAGAATATAGAATCAGATATTCTAATTTACAGATTTTAATATCTGTAAAAAAATTTTACACTGATTCCCAAAATAAAATTTCCCGAAATTCATACATTTTCTGCACCATGCGTTCTAGCAGTGTAATACATTTTCTGCACCATGCGTTTTAGCAGTGTAAGTCCTTGTGGCGACTTCACATTCAATGGTATCTCTTGTTGTAGCTTATTTATC
>NW_019736400.1:24855-32043 GCF_002891405.2 Cryptotermes secundus
GCGCGAAATCATATGAGGCCGTTCGGCCATATGACATCGGTAGATTACATTAGATCACGCAGGAGGGAAAGCTGTCACCTTATAAAGGTTGTGACCAAAAATTATGTAAATAGAAGAACAATGTATATTTTAAATTTAATTTAAAAAAATCTTTACACACGTGGAATGCGCGACATCATATGATGTTCTTAAATTTGTCCTTACTTTTAACATATGACGTCCCTAGATTACATTTGATCATGCAGGAACGAAGGCTGTCTCATTATAAAGGTGGTGACCAAAAATCATGTAAATAGAACAACAATTTATATTTTTAATATAATATTAAAAAAAACCTTACACGCGTGGAATCCGCGACATCATATGATGACGTTCGGCCAGCTGCCCTAACTTTTAACGACATCATATGATGACGTTCGTCCGATAAAGGTTAAGATCTGTTTTAATAATGTCCTCCCACCTGTGCCTTTGCCTACCAAATTCCCTCTTCCCTTCACGTTTTCTGACTAAAATTATGTATCCATTTCTCATCTCCCCGTGTGTGCTCCAAGACCCTTCCATCCCACCATTCTTGATTTTATTACTGTAATACTGTTTTGTGAAGAGTAAGCTGTGAAGCTTCTCATTGTGCAGTTTCCTCCATACTCCTGTTATTTTGTCTCTCTTTGGTCCAAATATAGTCCTCCTCAGCACCCTGTTTTCAGGCACCTTTATTCTATGTTCTTACTTTAAAAATAGCAGGTAAAACTGTAGTCAAGTACATTTTAATCTTTATGTCTTCCTATGATAGTAGTATTACTAAAATTGATAGCCAACAATTTGAACATGGTGTGTTGCATATAGAAAGGTGGAAAAATAACCCTCACTGGTGACATATTGCTCCATGCAGTTACAAGCAGGCACATCTAATCACTTACTGGATACATACGTGGTTACATTCATAGTTACTTTAACTTCTTCCAGTATGGGACATTATCACTTTAAATCCCTCATTACAGTTGTCACACTGAAGGTTATCGTGTTAAGACAAAACATACTGTTGCATTAACATCATTAATTTGATAACACTGTGAACATGGGTAGAGCCATTTTGATATAATTAAAGTGAGGCACTGTGTCATTCACTTTCATTTTTCTCTCTCCATCTGTCTGGAAACATCATGCTTCCTCTGTTCCTACATGACCTCTATGGATTTTGCAACTGACATTGCAGTCTAAATGCATAACATAGTCATAACATTGTTTAAATCATTCTTTGAAAATCTGTGTACTATGATAATGTTATTAATATATTATATTAATATTTATTAGTCCACAGTCTGTTTATATGAAGCTAAAAGAAGCATTAGCTAGTAGTGACATAGTTGTGACCACTGGTGGTGTTTCCATGGGAGAGAAGGATTTACTGAAAGAAGTTCTTGTAGCAGATGTTGGAGCTGTCATCCATTTCGGACGTGTTAAAATGAAACCAGGGTATGTTTCTCCATATTATTTCATTGTATGTCGACCAAGTCATGTGTCAGTATATTTTATACAGAACTGAATACAAAATTTAAGTTATATTAGATTTAAATCTAGTTTTTCTTATGTGTGTTTTGAAGTCTATTATGTATTTGGTACATTGACATTTACATATAACCAGTACAGCTGAATTAACCATAAACCCTTTGACTGTTACCTCTTGACCCTCAAATGAATAAAATGTCACTTGCCTCTGTGCACAGTTTTGATTTATTTTCTATAAAAATATCGACAACCTCTCTGTATTTTCATTCATGTTTATGTAGATCGTGAAATAGTACTAATACATCATTCAACATATAGTTCAGGTGCTTTTATTACAATACCTGATATGAAAATTACAGAGTAATTCTCCGGTTATTCCACTACTTTTTGACATAGTCTTTGCAAAAACTGAGTCATCATGTTGTGAAACAGATTTTTCTATTCCTTGCTGGTAGGATTCAGTGTTCTTATTGCTCAACCATCTTTCATTGCTGCTTTCATGTTATCATGATGTTGAAACCATTGACCTCAAAGATGTTCTTTCTGCACCACAAAAAGATGGTAATCAATAGGTATCAGATTAGGGCTGTATGTGAGATATTCCAGTATCTTCCACCAGAGACATTGCAGAAGTTGTTGGGTTGCCATGATGGAGTGCAGCTTCACACTGTTCTACAAATGCAGAGAAGTCCAGAACATTTCCATTTAATAGTCATGTGTAAACATTTCGGTATTGCAATACAAGTCACTGATTTTGTGCCTTGTTCTTATCATGTCTATCAGCAAAATGCCTGTGTGATCCTGAAACACCATAGCCATGACTTTACTGACAGATGTCACAGTGCCCAAGACACTCAGTGTGCGCACAGTATGTTAAATTCTTTAAAGGCCTGAATGATGTTGAGTGTTCCATGTGACAGATTCATGTCATGTTGCAGTTCAGTCACTGTAATCCTTCTGTCATGGATCGTGTTTTCTATGAGTACATCCTTGTCAGCAGTTCTTGTGGACCTGCCATTCTTTCATGATTGTTCATACTGACTCTACTGACTCAAAACATATTTGCCATAAACTTCTACAAGCTGGCGATAAATATCTATTGCTGACATATTTTTATACATTCAAAAATCAAATTACATCAAACCTTCTTTCTTGGACCACTGTTGCAGTTAGGTAGACATTTCGTCTGATTTCATACATTAATGAAGTGGTAGATGGCAGGTGAACTGACATACATTGTAACAAGCAGCAATAAACATATCCCTCTGACATACCCATAATACATGTTGATTCCTTGGTTATAATGTTATATGCCTTGTAAACTTACCTTTTGACTATCCCTCATATTATTTATGAGCATTGACCTTAATTATTGTTTTACTTGTATATGTAAGGAGGAGGAGTGGAGGATGGAAAGGAAGACGGGGAGGGAGAGAGGAAGGAGAAGAAAGGCAGGAAGTATGGTTAATCTGTGTTCCAGTAAATATTGTATTTCTCTTTTCAGGAAACCAACAACATTTGCAACTTGTATATTTGAAGGGAAGAAGAAGCTTATGTTGGGTTTGCCTGGGAATCCTGTGTCAGCAGCTGTAACTAGCCATTTGTATTTGCTGCCAGCAATGAGGAAGATGTCTGGTTACACATTACCATTGGGCACAACAATTAAAGCAACTGTAAATATATTGTAAAGTTAAAATGAACAGGGACTTCAGTTTCAAGTGAAAAGATTTATCACACCAGCTGAGGATTGAGCTCAGGTCTCCTGTATTTCATGTAAATATATCACATGTCAGCTAAGTAGGACTGCCCCTTTTGGTGTGAAATGTTTTTCACTATGTAGTGTCCCATTAACAAGAGCATGTTAAGTTTCTGTACTGAGGCCACAGAAAGCTATCCCATGGGTTGACTATCTCCACATCCTTTCTGCTTGAGCTGTTACTGCTAGGGTGACCAACTTTCAGCCATGAATTTAAAGGAGATTTAGTCACAAGAAATTTTGCCCATTTTGAGCAGCATGGTGTCACTCCAGCAGTGTTCAAGGAATGGATAATATTAAACAAGACAATTTTCATTGTACATAATATACAGGTCACAATGTTCTGTCCTGTTCTGTTCACTTTGTGCTACAGCCCTGGGTGAGCCTTGGCCTTCTCTACAACCATTCTCCATAGCTGATGCATGCTACCATAGGAGTGGATCCATGCATGATGCCTGAGGCTAGTTGTTAGGTTTCTGAGCAAAATTCTTTTTACAGGATGAGGTTGTTAGCCTCATGCCCAACCCCCAATCTGGAGGACCGGCATATCTCTCTTAGCCTGGGGCCACATGAGCGCACAAAAAGTATCCGTTGTAATGCATTTCGTGATGTCAGTTGTAGAAATAGAGACCAATAGATCTCAACATAATGAGGCATGCGCTCACTTTTTGGCAGATGTCATAAGGTGCGTTGATTTTTGTTGGATGTATTTATGCTAGAACGCACGCCGAGCCTTGCTGACTGACATCACAGCTTTGTGTACCCTCAAATGGTGCCGGCCAGACTGGTGCGTAGTTTAACATCTGTCACTTGTATCTGGTTTTCCCTTTAAATTACTGCTGTTTCATCTTTCGCTGTGCTTCATAGTTTTGTAGTGTTTGCTGTTTTCTGTGTTTTACCATGGATATTTAAACGTTGATAAGTGCGGTACAGTATCATCCACTGTTACGGGACACTGCAGGTGCTGATTACAAAGATAAAACAAAAAACACCAGGCTTGGGTTGAAGTATCGAAGATTTTGTTTGAAGATTATGACAACCAATCTCAAGATCAACAAAAATTAATTGGTGAGTACAATACCATGCTACAGCGGGTAGTTTGTATTCTTCTAATGTTATTGTTAACGTGCTTTTACATGGGAATATGAAGTTAGGCTCTTTTGAAATCCTCTCAAGCTGCCATGGCAATTTACCACTATCACTAACAAAATATTTAGTCAACACATCTCGAAAATTATTGGTGGTTTTATTTACAACAAAACTACTAATGGTAGACCTCTCTTCTAAACCACAAACGGTCAAGGAATCATCCAAATTGAACCCATCTCGATCATGTACAAAGTTATGTAAAATACAACAGCATTTGACAATGTCAACTGCAAAATCAGTGCTTACATCCAGTGGCCTGTGAAGTATTCTCCATTTATTTGACAGAATGCCAAAGGAACACTCCACATAGTGTCTAGCTCGCTATAATCTGTAGCTGAAGACAGGTTTCTCTACTGGCAAACATGCACCGGAATATGGTCGTAACAGATGCGTAGAAAATGCAAATGCTCCGTCCCCTACAAAAGCAAATGGTGCTGCTTCGTTACTTCCAGTCAGCTGTTTAGGTGGAGGAATTCTTAGAAGGCCTAGCTCCACTTGTTTCCAAAGTGAAGAATTCTTGAATATAGTGGAGTCTGAGCCTTTGCCGAAAGAACCCACGTTAACATAAATGAACCTGTAGCTTGCATTGGCTATTGCCATTAATCCAATGGAAAAATAATGTTTGTAATTCATGTACAAGAACCCACTTCATTCAAGTTTAACTATACGGATATGCTTGCCATCATCTGCTCCAAGACAGCTGGGGAAAGATGCTGTATTTTGAAAACCTTGCGGAATTCTAGCCCATATTTCCTCATTTGTAGTAGGAAAGCATTCTTCTTTCAGTACACGCCAGATAATTTGACAAACTCTTCGTACGACTTGACTGGCTGTTGATCTACCTACTCGATAGCTGTAATGTAGGTATTTGAAACTGCATCCACTTGCAAGGTACCTGGAAAGGGAAAAAACTACTGGAGAAAAAAAGAAGTTAGCGCATATCAAAGACCAGACTATCGAATTTAAAAATAAACATATGATATAAGCAATTTAAATTTAATTTTTTTTTATTTTTCTGCTGTTTTAGTACAAGACATGGCATCGAAATGGAGAACAGTGTGAGATA
This sequence comes from Cryptotermes secundus, assembly GCF_002891405.2. Lineage (NCBI taxonomy): Eukaryota > Metazoa > Arthropoda > Insecta > Blattodea > Kalotermitidae > Cryptotermes > Cryptotermes secundus. Next base: position 30,333 of record NW_019736400.1, read on the forward strand.
ACTACAATAGAAGCCTAAAAAAACAATCCATAAAATCAGGTTCTGAAGCCAAGAAAGTGAGAACATACATCTATGGCGAGCAATTATCCTTTCTAAAGAAATCTTTGGAACCAAGACCTACATGTACCATGGACACTCAACCGGACTCACCCAAAAACTAATGTGATGGAGATAATCGTGAAGCTGAAGAAGGCTGCCATACTCCTACCTCCAATGAAACAATGGTTCCTCCTCAACAGCTCCCATCTTCGCGTAAAAGAAAGTTAATGGATGTTGAACGTAGTTTCATTATGTTTATGGAAAGTCAAGCATGAAAAAGGCAACAGCACAAGAAGATGAAGATTTAGCATTTTTTCTACTCTATTTTGCCCACTGTTAAAATACTGACGCCGAATGAGAACATTTCGTTTATGCCCTTCTGTGCAAGAATGCTGTCTGCAGTCGGTATTACACCTGTGACCGACGCTGAACTTACGTTTACAAAGTATACAATAAGCTCTGTAAATGTTGGAGGGAACGAACTTGAACCATGAATATTCTTCTTCCCATTTTCTCAAGTAAACACATAACAAGTATTTAGTTTTCTTCCTAGGTGGAGGTTTTGCACTGTTGCTTTCACTTTTTGCTGTCACTGCTCATTATGAAAATGGATTCAATTCGGTAAAAATTTAAAAACACAAGGATGAACATGGCAGGAAGCAAGAACAGAAAGTATTACAATCCGGAAAGGGCTATTCCACTATCATTTAATATATTGTGACATGTTGAGCCATGGATGACGCCCCTCCCCCACCCGCCAGCCGTGATGCACCGAGCGAAGCCGAAGTGAGCCGATGTTAGCCGAGTCCTAGCATCCTGGTCGCTAGGCAACGCAAGTCAACAGCGATGACGTCACCAAGTGTACCGCGGGTTGCTAGGCAGCACGGGTAAACAGGATTGCGAGAGACAACGGTGGTAACAGCGGTTACTACCGCTAGCGTTACTAGCAACAAGGGTGTTTTATTACGTGGCCGTTTTCTGTATTGTCCGATCGAGGCTACATGAGGCACAGCGAAGGCTATTCACAGTCAGTCAGCCAGTCAGTGCGTTACCAACGAGTTCTCAGTTCGCAAGTTACGAGCTACAGACGCGTGTGCGATAACCAGTGATAACCAGTTATATCTGGAGTGTGTAATTCAGGGAGACTTGTATAGCTCCCGTGTTATTAATACGTGAAGACTCTTGAAGATAGTGTTAAGAGATTTTGTTGTAGGGTTTGTAAAGTGTGGAAACCCGTAATATTGTGATAATTATAGCCGTTAGTTGAAGATTGTTAAATAAACCAATTAACCATCTCTACGGCGTCTTCTGTAACGAAACACGTTACATTGGTGTCAGAAGTGGGATTTGAACTTACACATGTGACCGACGAGATTCGAACTCAAGACACGTGACAATTTGGTGTCAGAATTTTTACGAGCTTAAACACGCCACAAACAATTATTGTGCATCGAGTGTTCTACTGCTACAAAATGGAGAAACAAGAGATGCAGCAGATGATAGAAATGCTGAAAGAGATTAGGGCTATCCAAATAAAAGCACACGCTGACTCGAAAGCCTGGCGAGAAAAGATGGCTGCAGAGAGAGAAGCCTTCCAAGCAGAGACGAAAGCCATCGAAGCCAGGGCGGCCGCCATGCGAGCCAAGAGGTTGAAAACCAATATGAATGCCTG
>NW_019736400.1:32362-34623 GCF_002891405.2 Cryptotermes secundus
CTAGGCAGCGCGGGGAAACAGGATTGCGAGAGACGACGGTAGTAACAGCGGTTACTACCGCTAGCGTTGCTAGCAACACAGCGCCAGGCAACAAGGGTGCTTATTACGTGGCCGTTTTCTGTATTGTCCGATCGAGGCTATATGAGGCGCAGCGAAGGCTATTCACAGTCAGTCAGCCAGTCAGTGCGTTACCAACGAGTTCTCAGTTTGCAAGTTACGAGCTACAGACGCGTGTGCGATAACCAGTGATAACCAGTTATATCTGGAGTGTGTAATTCAGGGAGACTTGTATAGCTCCCGCGTTATTAATACGTGAAGACTCTTGAAGATAGTGTTAAGAGATTTTGTTGTAGGGTTTGTAAAGTGTGGAAACCCGTAATATTGTGATAATTAATTGTAGCCGTTAGTTGAAGATTGTTAAATAAACCAATTAACCATCTCTACGGCATCTTCTGTAACGAAACACGTTACAATATGTTAACTTTCTATTGATTATTATAGGTAATCTTTCGATATTTATCAATGACTACCTCTAAGCCTAAACTGTTGATAATAATGTCAATTTATATCGGAATGTATTTGGCAGGAATAATACATAATTTAAATTTCACAACCTTGATTGTTAATGAAATGTACAGGAGAAATGGAAGGTCAATATGGGAACCTGGAGGATAAAAAAAATTATGTCTAATATGGGAGTTCCCAGAAAATGTGGGAGAGTTGGTCACCCTAGTTGTTGCTCATGTCAGTTTGCTTGAGCAGTTGCCCAGGCATTTGCCTGGAGAGTCGTGGCAATTACTAGGACACTGTACATGTGCTGCTTTATTCTGCAGTCTGAAGGAAAACGTGCTTGGTTAATGTCTAGGAGAATACAGGTCCTGTTTGGTGGATGCTTTCCACACCATTCCCAATTGTGTTCTGGAGTGCAGGGCTCAGGAAGACTGATGTGGACAGTACATTTCTCTTTCCAATGCACTTCCTGTTTTCCCCTCCAGAAGTGCAGGTTTTCTATTGACTTGAATGTTAGGAATAACTTGCACAAGCAACAAGCATTCTGGGGCTTATTAACATAGGGACAAGAGGATGAAGGGGAATACAGCAGTTGGCAGGGAGTGGGAAGTAAATGCAATGTCATCCTTGCTGTCCACAGGGCTTCACACCATGACCTCAATTCGGAGACATTAGCAGCTGGTAATTGAGTTGTCCTGTGAAGTGTGTCTAGACTGAGGGTTATTTAATTGGTAACAAATTATAAAACTGTCCAGCTGCTGTAAATTGTTGTAGTCCTCTTGCCATCTTCCAAGTTGGAGAACAATCCCTTCTGAGCTGTCTGAATCTCTTTATTCACAACTATGCCATTCAGTGAGGGGGTTGTCCTCTAGCATGAGGTTGGCAAAAGAGCAAACAACCCCAAAATTAAAACCAATAAGAAGTTCTGGGAAGAACTAACCACCTACTTTTCTTTGATACGACGTGGCCGGCATAGAAAACGATGCTCCAACAATTCTTCATTGCCTCAGGAATGTCTGTACTGAGTTCTTACCTAGCTAAGATAAGGGGATGCACAGACAGACCCACAGACACATGCATCCAACAGTTCTACTTTTGTATGTATTTGTTGCTGCAGGAACGTGTTTACCAAGCCGTTGCCTAGCAGTGGAAGGAGGGATACAACTTACTGAGCCTTTGCCTAGCAATGATAAGAGGGATGCACATACAAACACACAGACTGATGGGAGGGATTTATGAAGTATGCCATTGAGATGGGCTCAGGTGTCATGATATGCATACTAAGTTAAATGAAGATAGGTTCGGGCATTTAGATCACATTGGATTCTGATGCAGAATATCACAAAGAAAATGACATGGGCATCCTCTCTTACTTGAATCATGCAGCAGTGTTGTCACAATTTATATGTGTGACTATAGATGGGGTATTGACTGGTGAATGAATTTATTGACCACTTACAGGTCATAACTACAAATAACTATAACTAGGGCCTGGATTTTTATGACCTAAAAACTATAAATATATGCCTGCACTTATGACCTAAAAGTGTAAAATATGACCTTAAATATTAAATGGGACATAAAATTTCACAATTTTAATTACAACTTTTACTAGAGTTTAAGAATAAAGATGATGAATATATGATAGTAGGTCCTACTTACCAAATTAGCCCTATTATGTCTCTGAAGGAAAGAAAACTGATGGAATTTCGACATTTCGTACTGGATTAAACCATTCATTGTTTTCTTTT
>NW_019736400.1:35595-41594 GCF_002891405.2 Cryptotermes secundus
TATGCAATTTCTCTAATGGAATATTCGAAGATACCATCCACTGACACAAATCCTTCGAAAATTCCGACCCATTGTTCGTTGAAGAAGGTGAAGGTGAAGAAGAAGAACAAGAAGAATTAGTGGAACTGTTTTTAAACAACAAACTTTGTCTGCTATCCTTTGTAGATAATCTGCTTGAACATTTACCATGTTTAAAAGTTTTACAATGCTGCTGCACAGTAAATCGCTTTTCTGCCGTAACTTTCACGCCACACAACCTACAATAAAATATCTTGCCATCGGTACTAAACACTTTTTCACCAAACTCCTGTACAAAACTACGCAACTTTGCGCTCCTTGAACTACATGTACTCACTTTAGGCATTGTAAAGTCAAACTGAAGTCTTATAACGCCCTCCACATATATAAATAGAATACTACTGAGCCCTCCAAGAAAGAATGGGATGTATATCCCTTATAGTAAGACGCAGTACAAAAGGAGAATACCCGTTAAACTTGCCTCCGTCCTGCCTCGACTGGGAAAGGCCGACTTGCCAGGTCATAAATGCTGCATTTCACAAATTTTCGCCTTTGTAACTGCAAGTACAGTCCAGTCAAAAATACGGTTTTTAATACGAAATTCATGTAGTTGAACTCTATTCCACATTGAAGCAACAGTCCAGCCTGATTTATTTTGTAATACTAAACATTATGGAGCCGAAATTTTACATTATATCAAAGAATTGTTTCTAAAATGACAAAAATATGACCTTATTTCAAAATTATGCCAAAATATGCTGTAAAACGAATAAAACTGTAAAATATGCATTTATACGCACAATAAAAATGACATAATTTCAATAAGAATAACTGGAAACATGCATAATTACATTTAGAAATAGGAATAAACCCTAGGAAAAAAATATGACATGTCATAGAAATCCGGGCCCTAACTATAACACTCTCACTGATTTACAAATCACTACATGCTAAGTCTTTTCCAGCCTGCAGTGTCTTCTTTAGTTGTTGCTTGGTAACAGCTCTCAACAATGGAGATTCTTCAGCTTCTGTACTTGCATCATTACCATCCAGCAAATATCCCATAACTGAACTATAGCACCATCTCTTCTCAGCCTCACCTCTCAATTGAGTCGCCCAAGTTGTCTTTTCTGTAACCCTTTTGCATGTACCAAGTAGAGAACACCGTTTCCGACAGTAACTTTATTGTTATGTGCATATTCGTTGCGGAGTGAATGTGTTTACCGATCCATTGTTGTAACTTTCCACCCATTTGTAAACTCATGTTTGGATCATACAGTTATTCCCATACTGAATGATTTTTCTTCTGTAAATTTCGTTTTTACACAAAAACTGATCATTCAGCATTGTTCTGTTTTTGCGCAACTGATGCTAAGACTGTGCAGGAGAAACTGAAACCAAGATAGATGCAAAGAGAGAAGGGTCACATTGTTAGGCCTACATCCACAGTCTTTACAGGCCTAAACGTTATGTGTCTTTTCACAGTTGTACATAGTTGATTTACATTTTCTTTTGAATACTCATAATAATATATCTAACTTGGCTGCACAAAAACAGAACAGTGCTATATGAGCCAGCTTTTGTGCTGTTGTGCCTCTAAACAAATGGTGTGCTCCTACAGTCTTTTCCATTACCGCCAACATAAATTTTCAAATATAGCAAAAGTTCCATTAATTTTTTACTTTCTCTTCTGAGTCTGTTTGAAAAACTTCAGTATTGAAGGTTGCAGTTTGTATATTTTAATTTTTTATAGACTGCTGAAGATATAGTCCTGGATCCAAGACCGGAGTATCACAGAGCAGTGTTGACTTGGCTGCCTCACACTCCTGTCCCTAGAGCAGTGAGCACAGGTATGTCTGAATTGGACCTACATAGGGCCAGCTGGCTCTGTGGAGCTGAGTCATTCTTGAGAAGCTTATAGTCATTCATCTAGCCAGGAATCTTCCCACAGTCTGTGGAATCTGAAGATTTATTAATTACTGTGTTTACGAAAACCTGCCTCTTGTCCCTTTCATGAGCCAAAATTCATTTCACACCCTCGCTTCCTGCTTCATTAACATTGACTGTGCCAGGGTATAGCAAGTGGTGTCTTCCCTGGAGTTTTTTCTGACCAGGCTCCACTCCTCTCATCCTGATCATTATAATGTTTATCTAAGAGTACAAATAATGAAGTACATCTTTGTATAAGTTTCTCTAGCTCTGTGTTACTACCTTCTTCATAGGTCCAGATATTCTCCTCAGCACCTTGTTCTCAAACATTTGGTCTGTTCATCCTTTTAATTCTACAAGCAGGATTTCACACCCATACAGAACAACAGGTAAAGTTATAGTTCTGTATTTGTTAATCTCAGGGGCATGTGGTAGTGTAGTTGGTTGATGCACTATGCTACAAGCCAAGAGGTTGCAGATTCGATTCCTGGTGTCGCTAGATTTTGCAATTGACCTAATCCTTCCAGCTGCACTGTGGCCCTGGGGTTGACTCAGCCTGTAACAGACCAGGAATCTTCTTGGGAGTACATGGTGGCTGGCACATAAGGCTGACAACCTTACCCCAATCTGTGAGCCAGTTGTCTAGAAAATGTGGGAGCCTCAACCTCTCACAACCCACTGAGACACCACAACCTGTTACAGGGATAGCGTTACCTTTTTTACCTGAACATTTTTTTTAATGTTATTTTGTTTAACTTTCTTGTTAATTTTTATGTAGTGCAGAGATTAAAGGATGGTATAAAATTGTATGTTGAACAGATATGGTGTCAGAACATAGAGTGGATTCATCAGTCTCAGAATAAGGAGCAAGGGACCTAGTAAACACAGTTATGAACCTTAGGATTTTATGCTTGGTGGTGAATTTCTTGAACAGTCAGGTGACTATCAGCTTCTTGAGAAGTGGACTGACACACAGAATGAAGTGCCTGAATTATGATTTTAAGATACATAAATAAAATTTATCCTGCTCGCATATGTCAGTCCTGGTACCAACATTTTATAACGTACTAAAATATGAAGAGAAAGCTAATTGTTATGTCATCTTAATATTTAAAGTGCTATGCTGCATATCCATGTAGATGAGGCAGGGAAAGCACAAATGATGCATGAATTATTTTTGTGATTTGTAGGAGTGTTGTGCCTTCATGTTGTATGCTCATAAAGTGAAACTTACAAGGAATGAAATTCAGAGTTCATAGTTTTTCGGGCACTGTGAGTATTCTTTGATGGAGTTTGTAGCCTCCTAATGTGTAGTTATTGCTGTATGTCTCTGTTGGATCTGGGATCCCACTCCTGAGCAGTTTCTTTGTACTTGTACTTCAGGACAAACGAATTTCTTGCAGTAATTTTCAGCTGCTACTCCATTTTTCTAAATACAACAGAAATTTGTTACAAAAGGAATTAACTGCATTAGTGAATTGCTCATGGTTATGATAATTCTAATGGACCCAACAGATGCCTCCGACCCATTCACATGAGGGTGGACACATCAAGTTTCTGAAACATTGTGTTTTTTATAATATCTGATATTAGCAGTACAGTCATTGTGGTGTGAAAGTTTCCATCTCCTGCTTCTCATTTTGTTTACTGAAATATCTGGTACTTCAGCTACTTCCATCTTGAATTATCGTTAGTTTATATGTTATTCTAGCTGTGCCCGGCCACGCCTTGCTGTGGCTCAGTCTGCCCGTTCTTTCCCAGTTTTTTTTTAAATTACTCGACGCATTGCTTCCGCTCCGCAAGTATGACGACCTAAGCTTGTTCTTCTGCGAGGCATTATTTGGATGAAGTAAAGAAGAACGATTGCACTGAGGAAGAAGAAAGAAAGTTATAACAAAAACATATGAAATTGCAAAACATTAAAAAGGAAAGAACACAAACTGGAAAACAAAGAAGAAACAAAAAAATAAAAATACTGACCAAATATTTCAATTCAAATGCAGATCAATCGACACAGCTCAATCCCACCACCAAATGCACCGGAAAATAAGGAAAACAGTTAAGAAAACGAAATGGAAAACAATGAAAAATAAACAATACTCACGAAATAAACGCTATGGTAAACGACAGAGCCCAATTCCAACGCAGTATCACACGAAATAATTGAATCAAAATGAAAATAAATCGAAACTCTTTATATTTGGCGGTGGCTATCCCAAGACAGACCCCTTCGGAGGATACCTCCAGACTCTCTTCCGTATCCCTAGGCATCTGGCCCGAGACTGACTGCTTCTTGTCCCAGGTGGACTATTGATACCTCGGCAGATGCTATACAATGAGCCTTCTGTTGTCTATCACCGGGGAAACACTGCCAGAGTCGAATCCAAACCTGAGTTCAAACTCAGGATCTTTGCTGTGATTACACTCAGAATCTCTTGTGATACTTGTGACCTCGTGATACTGAACAGTTGCCGGAGCTACACTCTCTTATACATATAGCCAGAGGTTGGACGGGATGGGGAATACCTTATCGAAGAGTTAGTTTGATCTGTTGCTTAGGAAATGCTAGCACAGAACACCTTGTAGAAGTGTTTGGTTTCATCCGTTGTTACGCAATGGAACCTCTTAGCCTCTCATCCCTGGGGAAATGCGTTTGTTGTTTCAGCAATTCCTATGCAATGATCTGTTTCATCTGTTGCTTAGGAAATGCTAGCACAGAACACCTTGTACAAGTGTTTGGTTTCATCCATTGTTACGGAATGGAACCTCTTATCCTCTCATCTCCGGGGAAACGCATTTGATGTTTCGGCAATTCCTATGCAACGGTCTGTTCTAGCATTTCCATAGAAGCGACTCTTCTGAATTCCAAACACGTTAAAACAGATGGCGATGTTTTTCAAAAGACGCATCTTTTTACCTGTTTTACCTGTCACAGGTGTGACATCTATATAAAAGGTACATAAAAACGCGCGTATTCGAATGCAACGTTGTATCAAAATTTCAAAGCAATCGGTGAAGAACTTTTGGAGATCTTCGAAGGGTAGCAAAACAACATTTACATTTTTATTTATATAAGATATGAGGGTTGGAACTTTAATAGTGGCAACACTGCTGTAGAGACGCCATGCAAAAGAACCAAATAATATCGCTTATACCACACATTAGTTGCATACCTACCTTAACTCAGAACACATGGATTCTCCCTTCCCATATCACGCGCATGCGCAGTGACGAGAAGAACAGAACCTCGTGTTAGCTGGCAGTCTAACATGTTGTGTGTTGTCACGATGTTTTCGAAACAAGAACAACGGAGTTGAATAAAAATTGAATGTGCCAGAGGCCATACAGCACGACAGTGTCATCAAGGTCTTCAAGAGGCTTGCGGGGAATCTGCATTTCCTTACAGAACAGTGGCAAGGTGGAACCACAACAAAAATCAAAAGTACGTCAGAACCCCAGCAATCTGAAAGTTATGGTGATTCTTGTATACAACTGTGATGGTGTTATCCTAACACATACCGTTTCCCGACAGCAAACCATCAATGTACAGTATTACTGTTCATTTTTGAAACAACCTGCGACCAGCTTTGAAAAAGAAGCGGCAACACTCTCTGCAGAACTCGCCTGTCATTTTGTAGGACAGTGCTTGGCCACATGCAGCGCAAGCTGTGGCGGATTTGTTTGATCGATGGGGCTGGGAAGTGCTGTACCATCCACCATACTCCCTGGACCTAAGCCCTTGTGACTTTGATTCCTAAGAAGAAGGAACCACTTCGTGGCATTCGCTTCAGAACTGTTCCAGAGATTCTTCAGGCAGTAGACCGCTCCACTCAAACTATCAACACAACAGGCGCTGCTAAAGGTGTCCTGCAGCTTCACATCGCTGGCAGCAGGTTGTACACAATGCTGGTGGCCACATTGAAGGACTGTAAAACTTCGAAACATGCGTCTATTTTGTATCAGTTATAAATAAATAGTTGCCACTATTAAAGTTCCAACCCTCATATATATATATATATATAATAGTATAGCAGAATTTTTAATTAACTCTG
>NW_019736400.1:42566-55927 GCF_002891405.2 Cryptotermes secundus
CATGTGTTCGGGCCGTGGAAGGATGACCAGAACAAGGTTTGTCACCAATTGACATTTCACCATTTTTGAGACGGGAAAACCACTCAAACACTTGAGTTTTCCCCATAACATCGTCCTTGTATGCCGTTTTTAACATTTCAGTAGTTTCTGTTCCACTTTTCCCGAGCAGAAAGCAGAATTTCACCGCCGCACGCTGTTCACGAAAATCAGCCATTGCAAAAACGACAAAACAGTTGTCACTATAAACTCTGCCGAAACTAGTCCTTACCTTCTGAAGCAACGGTAGTCAGCTTATCAACTCAGGAATGTTAGCTCTATGCGCTCATAGCGGCAAAACGCGGTACTACAAAAGCTCTGTCCACAAAAAAATTAGTTCGGTTTCTTTTGGGTACCCCATCGTGTGCAAATCATCAACTTGTGGCCATTTGCAAAATAAAATATTCATATAACTTATAAAATGGCACTGTTAGAAAAAATGGGACTGTTTCAGCAACCCATTTAATCTTTATTGGGACAATGGGACATCTTGCTCACAATCAGGTCATCTGATCACCTTAATCTAGGATACTGTTTGCTGTTGACTTGTGGGTAGTATGTTTTGACTAGAGAGAGTGGCTTATGTCATTTTAATTCGTTTCACTTGTTATCAGTCTGAATGTATTCATGCTTTTTGACCTTGCAGAATGATCAGTTGCCAGTGGTATTAGCCCATGCATTTTTGTGTGTGTGTGATTGACAGTACTGACATCTCTATATTTGGAGTACAGTTAACGCTTTATTTTTGTAGATACTGAGATTAAGACCAATTTTTAGTGACATAATTTGTTTGGTTAGACCACTCAGTAACAAAAATATCAGTCTTGAAGAGTACTTTCTTCTGGAGCGTAAATCCGCGTTGTCTGGTAGAAGTTCACTGATGTTTCAGAGGAACATACTGCCTGCGTCTTCAGGGTCAAAGAGTAGGCAGAGCCAGCAAGAAGCAGACCCTCAACATGGAGGCAGTATGTTCCCCTTCAGCATTGGTGAACGTCTATCAAGACTACACAGTGTTACACCCCAGAAGGTGGTATTGTTTATTAATTTTGTTTCAGGGAATCAGATAAGTAGTCGATTGCTGAGCTTCTCATCTGCCAACTGTCTCCTGAATCTTCCTGGCAAAACAGAACAATTAGAAGTATTACCTGCAGGGACACAAGTGGATGCTTTGATTATAGCACGTCTGTGAGAGTAGGAAAGAAAAAGAAAAGAAGAGGATGATGGGTGAAAATATGAAAACAGAGGAGAAATAGAGTTTTCCCAGAATGTCACAACAGAAAACATGCTTAAAAGGACAGGAAGTAAATAAAAAGACCACTGATTGATATACAGCATGTACAGTAAAGTTTTGAAAACTGAGCATAATTGATGAATGTACAAGGTGGTTCAAATATGACCAGGATTGATTAAAAAAAAAACATAATTGCCAGACACTTACTTGCACATGTCAGTCTTCAATGTACTCCCCTCCGGAGTCAACACATTTTTTCCAACATTCTGGAAGCATCCTGATGCCCTTTTCGAAAAAGGCTTGTGGTTGGAGGCGTATCCACTCCCGAACAGTCTGGATGATGGCGTCGTCCACAAACCACATGCCTTGCAAGTCTGATTTGAGCCTTCCAAACAGGTAGAAATCACTTGGGGCCAAATCGGGACTGTACCGCGAATGTGTCAGAAGGTTCCATTTCAGTTTCCGGAGGGTTTCCATTGTTTTGGCCATATGGGGGCATGCATTGGCTTGAAGGAAGGCTACCCGCTTCCCACGTGTCTTCCGCATGGATCGGATCTCTCCCTTCACATCTCTTGCCAGGAGGTCTGAGTAATAAGCTGCATTGACTGTTCTGGCATCTGTCAGAAAGTCTACATGGATAACCCCCTGCCAGTCCCAGAAGAACATTGCCATCACTTTTCCTGCCGAGCAGCTCCGCGCTTTCTTGGGTTTGGGAGAATTGGTATGCCGCCACTCACGTGATGACTGCTGGGACTCGGGAATGAAGTAGTGCACCCACATTTCATCGGTGGTCACTATAGACTTCAAAAATGCATCACCTTCATCTTCAAACTGCTGTAGGAGATGACTGGCAGCTTGCATGCGCACCATTTTGTTCACATCCGTCAAAGTGCATGGTACCCACCGTGTATTCACCTTGCGATAGTGTAGGTGGTATTTCACGATGTCTTCTACACTACCAACACTGATGGACAGCATTGCTCCAAGTTCCTTGATAGTGATGCGCCTATTCTCACGAATAAGCGCGTCTGCACGATCAATGTTTGGCTCGGTGACGGATGTTCGCGGCCGACGATCATGCGGTTCATTCTCCACGCGCTCTCTGCCCTCTCTGAAGCACTTACACCACTCAAACACATGGGTCCATGAGAGACACTCTTCCCCCTACTGTTGTTGGAGTCTGTGGTGAATTCCAGCGGACGAGACATTTTCTCCAACGAGGAATTTGATCACAATGCGTTGTTCCACGCTCCGCGGTACCTTCTGTTCGCTCATCACTCTAGCAACTCCCAGACAGGACTGAACAGGTTCTAACCCTAACAGGAGGGAGGGTCGTAGTTGTGGCTTCACTCTCTCATGGTCACACAGTTGCTGCGCAGTGCAGCTTGTTTACACACAAATCAGTCCCGGTCATTTTTGAACCACCTTGTACAATAAAATTAGGAGCCAGAGGAGCGTAGTTGGTATAGCGACTGGCTATGGGCTGGACAACCAAGGGGTCGGAATTCGAGTCCCAGTGAGGCAAGAATTTTCTCTTCTCAAAGTCATCCAGGCCGGTTCTGGAGTCCACCCAGCCTCTTATCTAGTGGGTACTGGTGGATCTTTCTCGGGGGTAAAGCAGCCGGGGCGTGAAGCTGACCACTCACCTCCATCTAGTGCCAAGGTCAAGAAAATGTAATCTATGCATCCACTCCCCCTTATGCCTTCATGACGTAGTGCTCAATTCATTAAGCACAGGGAAAACATTACCTGCCTTTACAATTAAAGTATGAAAACTCATAGAGGGAGTATTTTCCACATTGTTATTATGAGGATGTGTACTTAATATTTACATGGACTTTTCATATATGACAGGACGTTGAGAGGTCACTACTGTTCATCACAAGAAGTAATAAAAAATATTATTTCCTTTATTACAGATTCAGTTTGAAAGTAAAACATTGCATCTCTATGTAACATTCATTTCTGTTCCAATATCTCAAAGTAACAGAGAAGTGGATAGGGGTTTAGGTTGGGTTTTCAACTTAGAAGGTGTGAAAATAGAGATATCATCAAATCCACAATAAGAAGAAAGCAGTCTTCTGGGATTTGGCACCGTGTATATGTGGTGTTAACCGACGTTTCGGAGGAACGTATCGCCTCCATCTTCAGGGTAGAAGAAAAAGTATAAGAAATCTGCAAACGGTAAACCTTTCTCACGGTCTTGTCGCTTGCAGATTTCTTATACTTTTTCTTCTACCCTGAAGATGGAGGCGATACGTTCCTCCGAAATGTCGGTTAACACCACATATACACGGTGCCAAATCCCAGAAGACTGCTTTCCTCATAGTCACCGCCGTGAAAGCCTCAAATCTTACAAATCCACAATATTTCTGTAATATTCTAGGCCATTTAAATCTATGAAAGGTACCATTTTTGCTGCAGTGCCAATGGATGTAAAAAGAAGCGTTATCCCTTCAATGGACAGTAAAATATTCTAACATAAATACTCCTTACTTGAAAACCATAAAATCAGTTACCAGCGAAGTGTTTAGGAAATCAACTTGTGGTATTTGTAAATTCTATATTTGACTTTAAAACTTTCTGGGTTTTGTTTGTTCACATTTCTGTTGAGTTATGGGTGTTTAGTTTCTTTCAGCTAAACAACAGATTCTCGAACATGAAAATACATTCCAGTGACAAGATGGTATAGTCTTCCAAGGTCAAGTGATTAAAGCTTTGATTTTATGCAGTGAAAGGCTTGTGATAATTCACAGTAGAGCCAAAAACATGCAAAGGCATTCTCTCCAACTATCTTTTATCATGAGCATAATTATTGTAGGATGAAATTTTTTACTGAATGTATAAATTTTCTCATAATCTTTTGCTTTACTCATTCAACTAATTCTTGAAGAATTTTGCTGCAGTTTTCAGTCAGAAACTGGAAATATTTTGATTGCAATCTCTCTGAGTTATAAGCATGAAAGTTTAAATTATATAACCAACTAGAGGAAATGCTTGTATTCCTGACTCTTTGTCCACCTGTCTAAGTTATGTTGGCTCTGACATGTGCATCATTGCTGGCTGAAAGCCAAAATCTCCACCAGTCCCACGGTAGTTTCTCGGTTATACTGGAGTCCATCCTCATAAATCAGAGCACCCATTCATTCTTGGGATCTTATACAGCAGCAGACGTATATACTTCACATGTGTTGTGATACAGTATGTTGTCAGGCTCAATTACTGAAGGAGAAAAGCAGTAAAACCTCAAATCCAGGGAGAAAAAGTAGTTTTGGGGGGGTGGGGGCGGTCTACCAGATTGCATAAGCAAGGTACACAATAAGACCTGCATATAATGTAACACCAATTGGACAGTTTTTGATAACTTTTTGTTTAACCCAAATACAGACTTCTTGGCTGCTCATAGGTCACTTCATTTGAAGTTTTCTGAACATATGCTGTCAATGGTTATATTTCTTTCCTGTCCATGGCAGAAGCGTTCATCTCACAGAATACAAGAAGCACAAAATGGAAAAAAACAAGTAATGAAGAAAATTCTGTAATTTTAAACTCTTCTGCATTTATACTTATTCTCAGCTCTGATAATATGTTATGCAGATCTGATAATGGGCACTGGGTTGCTTTGTCATAGGTTGTGTAATGTTCAAGGAATGGTAGAGGTTTTCCTCATTGTGATTGTGTTTGGTGTGGAAGTTTATCATAACTTCAGACAAACTTGCTTTGTGAGTTTATATCTCAAAAGCTAAGTTACAAATGGTTCTTAAAGAAAAAAAATACCATACAAAATTCAGTATTCAGCTGATATTCCAACCAGGTACTTCCGCAGTGTAAGTCTGATATGGCTTGCAGACAAGTTGTTCTTCATGCATAACATCAACAGCAGGATACAGTGAGTTCAACCCATCTAAATGTTGGGTGTTGCATACTATATTTACATTGCTGTGAACCACACTGTAGGACAAGGTTACATAGTCGACACTTGTCTGAATCCCATCTGTATATAGTAATTATGGCAGATGATCATTATAAAACTATACATTTAGTTAACATTTTAGTAACTAAGAAGAATGTAGGATGTTATAAAATTATGTTTAAGTTTTACTTGTGAATAAAAACTGTATGAAAAACACAGACTCTTTGCTCATCATCTGTGAAGAATCTCCCAAAGTTTGTTCTGAAGATTACAAACATTCAACATGACCACCATTCATCACACATACAATGTCCAGAGGATATTCAAGTTTTTTCCACGTACACTGCAACATGTCAACTTCAGCTGTTAAAATAGCAGCTTGAAATATGTTCCACTGCAACACAAAATGTCAACGGTTGCCAAAGCAGCTTGAATTCTGTTGCATTGTGTGAACCATCAGCTCAGATACCATGAACCCGTAAGAGAGGGTACAGTGCATGAAGTAGTGTCTCAAAAGAGTTTGACACACAGGTCTAAAGACATTCCCCAGTGTCACAGAAGATGCCACTGTCAATACCACTGATGCATGCTTGGTACAATTTAAGCAGACTGGGAGCTTTTTGCATAAGAAAGGTGCAGTACATCCAGTAGTGTCTGGCGAGAATGTAAAACAAGCACATGAGGTCTTTGTCAGCAGTCCACGTAAATCGACTGAAGTTGCAACACACCCTTTTACTTTCCCAAAGTGACTGTGACATCCAGAAATTACCGGGATATGCTGGAAAAAATTGTCTGTTGACAGTTACAGGAACTGGAATGTGCCATGTTCTTCCAGCAAGATGCCGAAACACCAGATTAGAGCTTGAGTGCATGTGTGTCTCTTAATCAGCGTTTCCCGAACCAATGAATTGATTTTGTTGGTCCCATCTCTTGCCTAGCCATGTCATCAGATATCACACCCTGTGATGATTGCTTGTGGGGATACTTAAAAAGACTACAAATTCCAGTGAGCATCGGTAATTTTAAGAACAGAATTAAAGCCACTATTGGCAGCAGCTGACACTGACATACTGCAGTGTACATGGATGGAGCTCGAATATGTCTTGAACGTCATATGTGATGAATGGTGGCCACACTGAATGTTTGTAATGTTCAGAACAAACTTTCAGATTTTCTCTCGTAGATCATGCACAGAGTGTGTGTCTGTATCTTTTCATACAGTTTCTATTCACAAGTAAAGCTACTAAGATAATTAATATACACCCTGTGTATAAGATTCCATTCCATGGGCATTATTCTTTTTGGAGCACATGGAAGTGGCTCAGTTTCCTCCCTAAGTAAGAACTGCAATTGAATTTACAGCTATTGCTTGTTTGATTATAGTTAAGAAGGTAAGTGGGCAGTGGTATTACAATAGAGGCACTAACAGTGGCCAGCTAATCTTTGAAATTTAAGTCTGTATTCAACCAGGGAAAGCAGTTTAAAGCCAATTACACTTGGTATATAATTCATTTTTAGTTGTCTGTTTCTGTTTGTTGTGTGTCAGTGCTGGTTTAAAATAATTGGAGAGCAGTTAAGTATATATATTTTTGATGTTAATGAATGCAGACAATGATTCACAATGCATTTCACTAATCTCTTCATGCTGCATTAGCACACCTTTATGAAATACTAATTATGTACTGTTATGTTATACGTTGTATATAATTATATGTGCATTGATAGGCAATCTGGAAATATTTTCTGTTACACTGTGAATTATAATTATGAAGATGAAAATACATAATTGATTAGAGAATATGCTTTTCATCGTGACTGACTTCACCTGTGCAAGTAATAGGAGCTTTGGCATGCCCAATGTGATCTGCCAAAAGCCAGAAATTCCACCACTCCTATGGTAGTTGTTCAGATATACCCAAGCCCAACCTCATATGTCAGAGCACTTCATAATTGTTGGTGTCTTGTATGGCAGTGTAGTATTTGTACCACGATACATAATTCACAAGCATTGTTGTGTAATATTTTTGACAGATCATGCCCTTCAAGGCGGGAATGAGTAAGGCACATGTACCAAAGAGACTCAATAAGGAGAAATGAAGGCTTGACTAACACCCAAGTCCTACCAAAAAAGAAAGGGGGGGGGGCACTGTTATAAAACCTGCATATAACATAACACCAAAGGACAGTTGCAGTCATGTTTATCTTTGATCCAGATACTGACTTGTACACTCACTGAACATGTCTTCTAAGTATTCTGTACATGTGCTGTCAATGATTATGTTTAATTCCTTCCAGTCTCTGACAGAAATATTCATTATCAGATAGAGCGCAAGAGTACAAAGTGAAAAGTGAGAAGCACTGAAGCTGACACTATAAACTTGAATTATTGTATATTGGTATTTTCAGCTTTGAAATCACAAGGCACACTTAAGGGATAATTTCCTTATCACAAATATGTTTGTTCTGAAAGTTTTCAGAGTTTAAGATGAACTTGCTTTGTGAGCTCACATCTCAGACCTTGAAATAGAAAGGAATATTTGCATATTTACTAAGTGCAGCCAATATCCATTAAAGCGGGGCACTATGCTACAGGCCAGAAGGTCATGTTTTTGATTCCCAATGTCACTGGGTTTTTCAGTTGGCCTAATCTTTCCAGGAGCACTATGGCCCTGGGGTAGACTCAGGCTCTAAGAGAAATGAGTGCCAGGAAACTTCCTGGAGGTAAAAGGTGGCCGGCACATAAGGCTGACAACCTCACCACCATCTGTGAGCCGATTGTCTAGAAAATATGGGTTCTCAACACCTTACAACCCTATGGGCCTCCATGACCTGTTACAGGGATAGCTTTACCTTACCCATTAAAAACTGTGACTTTAATTGAGATTTCAATAAATTTATAGCTTTTCATTCCATGGATAGCTTTTGACATGCATTGCCTTCTCCAAACATTTGGAGATGAGTATTGTCACCAGTGTGTCTGTATCTCCTGGCAAGCTGTAACAGTGTGAAGAGCAAACATGAGTGACATTAAGTGACAAATTATGTGACCTTTATAAAAATCTAAGATGGAGAGTGGGACACATTTAGAAACATAATGAATAACTGGCACTATATATAATCAGATACTGAAGTTCCCTGCTCTTTATGAAATATCTGTTTGCAAGAGCCATGTATTCTTGTTGGACATTGAATATTTTAAATTTAGTATTGTGACGTGAAGCCTGAAAGTCGGAATAATTGAGGTCAAAGTAGACATTCATTGCTAGCATTGACTCGGTGAACACCTTGCAGCGGAGACAAACCAATGTGACAGTGCCATTGCTAAGGTAGCAGATTATTGGTAAACAACCCGTTTCTGAGTGATGCAAACAAATTCCCATGGAAATGGTTAGCATATGAGAATGAATGGTGTCTTCTGTCAGTCCACCCTGAGGTTATATAATGAGAAGAATTGAGGGAGTCTCTAGAGTTGGCAGTTGAAGATGGTTGAGAAGTGATGGAAAGAAAGGAACTAGACTGTGCAAAGAAGACTTCATGCTTGCTGAAGCCACAGTGAGACTGGTATCAATCCGTAAAGACTTGGAGTGTTCTAGTGATTTGTGAAGTGTGTAGAGTAGTGATAGCACTGTATCACTTGTAATTACAAGTTGAGTGCAACACATCCACTCATCCAATCCAAAATCCATTAGTAGTCACAACCTGAACACATGACTATTTTTTGTTCCAATGGTTCCAGAAACCCTAGTTTTATGTTTGAAAACAGGCTTTGCATTTGATACACTATTACTGTGGGCGTTCCGTATATAATGCCTCCTATTTTTTTTAAAGAAAACTACAACAGATACAGAAATCATAATAACGCAGTTAAATAGAGCAAGATTTCAGCGACTTACAGCTATTTTTCCACACAATCACCACCATTCGTTATGCACTTTTGCCAGCGATGAACAAGACCCTGTATGCCGCGCTTGTAAAAGTCTGCACCAGCAGAGGTTGGCCACTTTCTTACAGTTGCAATGACAGCATCGTTGTCTGGAAAATGTTGCCCACATAGTCCGTCTTTCATAGGCCCAAAGAGATGGAAGTCTGAAGGTCCTAAGTTGGGGCTATAAGGTGGATGTGGCAGGACAGTCCAGCCAAACTTTGCAATGTGCGTGGTGGTCGCCAAACTGGTATGGGGTCTAGCGTTATCGTGTTGCAAGCGAAAGGTTGTCTGCTTCTCTGGCCTGACTTGGGGGAAATACGGGCTTTCAGCTTAGTCAGCGTCGTCTTGTAGCATTCAGAATTGACAGTCTCACCAGGCTCCAGGAAATCCAACAAAATCACACCCCGCCTATCCCAAAAGACTGTGCGCATCCCTTTCCATGCCGATGGCTGTGTCTTGAATTTCTTTTTTCTTGGGGAATCTGGATGTCACCACTCCATGGACTGTCTTTTGGGTTCCGGCTCGTAGTGGTGACACCACATCTCATCCCCGGTGACGATGCTGTCCAAAAACTTGTCACCTTCAGCTTCAAACTGGTGCAACAAGTCCTGACAGACTTCCATTTGATGAGTTTTGTGGTCCTGTGTAGGCATCCGTGCGACCCACCTGGAACAAACTTTGCGATAATCCAGCTTCCCCAACATCATTTCCAATGCATTACAGCTGATATTAAGCCGTGCACACAGTTCACTGGTCGTTATCTGCCGATCTGAACGGATGAGCTGATTGAGGTGCTGTTCATTGTGAGGGGTAGCGGCTGAGCAGGGATGCCCAGGGCGTGGCTTGTTGTGCGCTTCACTTTCGCCACTGTTGAAACGCACTACCCACCGCCTCACTGTGCTAACATCGACTGTATTGTCTCTGTACACCTTTAGCAAGTGTTGATGGATGTCAATGGGTGCAATTTGTTCAGCAGTGAGAAATTCAATAACACATCTCTGTTTCCTATGCACTTCTATGTCAGACGCCATTTTGGTAGACTGCTCTGCTGTCACTATCTGTCGCACGACAACCAAATTAACAGTACATTGGCGGGAAGGTTCAACCTTTACTACAACACCACCAACATCCAGCTCAGACGTTACATATTAACACAAAAAAATAGGGGGCATTATATACGGAACGCACCATGTACAATAGTTATCTAGGTAAATGGATTGATTTTGAGGGGATGATAACTTGGTAAATGTAATGAAACAAGCAAGGATTGCAGCCAGGAACTCAGAGAATTCTTTCTTCTAGCTTCTATCCTTCCCCTATATAAAGTTCCATGTTACCTGTGCCAGCTTAGCATGCCATCCTAAGACAACCATATTTCACAAGTTTTGCATGGTTGCAGGTTTGGAAGCAGAGCCCCCCCACTCCCACATCCATAGCTGAGTTCTGTTTATGTTTCTACACTGTTTTCAATTTAGCCAATACATAGTCAAGAATGGGTTTAATTTTGAATAATCTGCAAGAATTTTCCCATCTATAGGAGTTACAACTCTCAAGAAGTTAATTTTAACTGGAACAGGTCAGAAGGCAAATCTGGACAAATCAACTCCAGATAATTGTGTTACAGGTCTCATACAGAGTCAAGACTGACTGACATCACTGTTATTTGCACTCCAGTTCCCCCATTTCCCAGAAAAAGAAATTCAAAAATATAACTTGATGTCATTTACTAACACATCCCGTAAAATTTTATCCATGCCCTTAATTTCAAATTTGGTGTCGTCATGCCATCTCCCTTACCATACCACTAGGGCTGCCCTCCTTCCCACAAAGAGAAAGCCAGAAATGTGATTTAAAGTGATGTGTTAACACATCCCTTAAAATTTTTCTCATGGCCTTAATTTCAAACTTGGGCTCGTCTTTCCCCTCCCACTCTTGTAGTACTACTCTGGCTTCCCGTTTTACATAAAGCTTTGACTGAAGACGTTTCAGAAACTCGACCATCTACATAGTATAGCCTATAGTTAAGTTACTCATTAACAGCATGGCTGCAAGCTATGCTCCATGCTGCTTTATAGCTTGGCTTACTCTCCATGAAGATAGAGGCAACATAGTCATCTGAAGCAAACGTGATGAATTAATACACTCTTTTGAAAGAGACAACATAAACCCCCACATATAATGTTTTTAAGTGTGCACCACATGGTTGAACAGGAACTGCTACACCTCACAATGAATAGGTTACCTATTAGGCTCCAGCTTCTGCTGAAAAGGCCTACAGATTGGAGGTGTGTGTATTTTTGTTAGGACACTGTAAGGAGCAGGACTTTGAAGTCTGTGCAGTTCAGTTGGTAACTAACAGAACTAACTTAATTATATTAAGCTTGTGCAGAGCTCCTTCGGGAGATGTTAATTCATTAGTAAGTAAAGTAAAAGTATCCCTGTAACAGGCCTTGGAGGCCCATAGGATTGTGAGTTGTTGAGGTTCCCACATTTTCTAGACAGTCAGCTCATAGATGGCGGCAAGGCATTAGTAAGTAGACTACATGCAATTTTAAAATATCTATGCAATACAAAATCTGGGTTTATAATTTTCAGAGACATAAACACAGATTATTTCAATTAAAATAACCATAAAAACCAAGAAAAGTCTTTACTAAAGACACACAATTTGTCACACACTGTGACTTTGCAACAAAAATTAAAATTCCTCGAGTACAGCTGTTGATAATGTGCCTATAGATAGTGCAACTCACTCATTCACCTCTATCTTTAATGCAACTTAAAACTGTTCACAATCTCTTTAATTTAACATAACATTAAAACCACATCAATTACTGCATGTTTCAGCACTACTTGGCCATCTTCATACAATTGTTCACTTTTTGAAAACATCACACTGCACTAGATTGTAAGTCAGTATATTTCCATGCTGTTGCATATTGTTCACACTAAAATATGTTCGTTTGAGGATAAAAATCTCTCTATTCCACGTTATTTTCCTTTTGCAGTGTCCATTTTTGTGCCCTCTTTGTATGTATGTTCTCAGTAGTTGGGTGTTGTAACTGCTCCACTGTCGTGCATTAGTTTTAGGTATAATTACACTCTTTACTACAAGAATTAATTGCAGATGGCAAGTAATAGTCAAGCCACTGGGACATAATCACCTTGTCTGCAGGGATTGACTTATTCACAGTCATACAGTTACACAGGAAGCACCCCTGTGGCTTTTTCTTATAAATCTTGTCTACAAGTAACACAACAGCAAACTTTGAGAATACAGTCACTGATAGGTCCTGCACATCGTAACTTAAAAGGGGGCATGCTGAAGGCCCACGCCAAGCAGGTTATCCATCAGTAAGCTGTCAAAAAGGACGTTAGGACTTTAAGGATCAGAATCCCGCACTACAGCTAGCTGATTGGAAATGCAAAAATTGTGTGAACTCCTAGATTTCAAAATTACCCAATTAGTGGAATTAAAGGGGCGTGACTTAGCTGAGGAGTTGACGACCAGGGACATTAGAGTCTTCAAGGAAGTTAGTTGCCGAGTCCAGTTGTATTCCAGCTCGCAAACTATTCGGATGCAAAATCGGTACCAACTAATTGTGACTATAAATTCTGTTAGAAATTCTAAGTTACAGCATAAGTGACTAGTTAAACTGCGAGTGTAGCTACCTACCGACTAGCAATCCAGCCGTTTAAGTACGTTAATGACAGAGTGATTCTTGAATAAAGAAAGTAAGTTCAATCTAGTTTATTGACAACAGATACAATAAAGTGTCTTGTGAATAAGGGTTGTGTGTGTAGTATTGAGAGTTCACCTTCACCTACCTGAGCAAAGCCCAGTTAAACAATCTGAGGCTGATTCTTAGCTCCACCACTTGAACTAGCACCTCACCAACAGCATCTCCTTATTGAATTGAATTGAATTTATTTACATTCTATAAATCCTAAGCAGGTTAGTACCTTTGGATACAGAACAAGTCAAAAGGTTACATACATAATTACAGGCAATTTTAGCTTAAAAATTAATATAACTTAATTTTACATCATTCTCTATTTACATTGAAGTATTCATCTAAAGAGTAGAAGGAATGAGCATGTAGATAATTCTTTAACTCTGATTTAAACTTTTTAGTATCATTACCCAAGTTTTTAATACTTTGTGGCAGATTGTTGAACACTTTTATGCCAGTAAAGTAGACTCCTTTTTGATATACTGATAAAGTTGATGAGGGTAGGTGGAAGTTATATTTTTG
>NW_019736400.1:56368-62171 GCF_002891405.2 Cryptotermes secundus
GATATCATGATTAACACAATCGAAAGCTTTTGCTAGATCACAGAAAATCCCTCCCACAATTAATCTGTCATTGAGAGCACTTAAAATATCGTTAGTTAGTTCATAGGTTGCTTTTTCTGTTGTTAGGTCGTTCCTAAATCCAAATTGCTCTTTGACTAATATGTTGTTAGAATTTAAGTGTTCAAGTAGTCTATTATACATAACTTT
Source organism: Cryptotermes secundus (assembly GCF_002891405.2). Lineage (NCBI taxonomy): Eukaryota > Metazoa > Arthropoda > Insecta > Blattodea > Kalotermitidae > Cryptotermes > Cryptotermes secundus. Next base: position 56,576 of record NW_019736400.1, read on the forward strand.
TTCAAAGACTTTTGAGAATGAAGTCAGTATGGATATTGGTCTGTAATCATCCCCTCTTTCTTTCACAAAAGTTGTAAACAAATACCATAAGTTTACTGGCGCCCAACCCTCTACCAATTACCTGATAACAAGAATAGGAGGTGGTAAGGAGGATGAGCGAGGAGAATCAAGCAGGCTGTAGCCGCAACCAACCAGCAGCAGCCGCCAGCCATAGATAGAGGTGGTGCACAACCAAGTTAGGTGGAACCGTTATAAAAGAGAAGTGGAGCCCAACGTGGAAAGTGGTTAAAGAGAAGTTGCGCAGCAGCGTGAGGTGAGACCGTAAAAGTCTATGTCCCTTAGATAATATTAGATAGTGTAAGGTTAAGACCTTCTTCTTCCACATAGTAAATAAAACTACTATAAAAGTAAATTTAACACACTTGAAACAGAGAACCACAAAAATAAACAATGAAACCATTGCTCAATTTCAGCATCTATGAGAAAATGAAACATTGGTACCTGTTTTCAAAAATAATGATACGAAGTGTAAGTTCTCCAGAGGTCCGAGTTCGACTCCTGGAGCTACTAGATTTTCTGACAACGCGGTCCACTCAACCTCGTGAGGATAATTGAGGAGCTATTTAATGGAAATAGAGGCTCCAGTCTAGACAACCGAAATTAACGGCCGTGGGAATTCGTTACGCTGATCACGCGACACCCTCTATCCGCTAAAGTTGGCACTAACTTCGCCGACAAGCGGCGGTCGCTCGACCGGTATAGTTCGCTTGAGGACTGAAACCACGGAGTTTGTTTTGTTTGTTTGTTTGTTTATAACTTGTAAAAAGACAAAAAGAAAAGTAATCCTGGGGCTTAATTTATTACTATACCAAGAAGAAGATTATGACGACCTAAGGGGAGTGAAGTATAGCTCCACCATTCTTATTATCGGCAGCGAAGGGAGATGAGTGGACGGCTGCATTTTCCAACCACTTTGCCCCCACCCCACTTTATCGTGTTCACAAGAGCTACCCACAGGTCCCAGTCCTGACCGAAATCAGACTTGTCCATACCATCCTGAACTATTTTAATAATGCCCTATTCATTATGATCCTCCCATATGCGTTCTCCTGACGTTCTAAAAAGAAACCCACGTGCCTTTCTCTTAGCCCCCACGCTACGTAGCCAGCCCATCTCTTCCTCCTGGACTTGATCATTTTAGTTATATTTGAAGAAGCGTTCAGCTTATGAAGGTTAAAAAACTAAAGGCAGAAATTTGCGAAAACTGAATAGTTATTTCTCGATAAGAAGGTTAACTTCTCTCTTCAAGTTTCTCTCTCTATCGAAGTGTACCCCGCATCTGCAAGAAAACACCTTGCAGATGTAGGCTGTACTTTTGACGTTTCGGAGATCGTTATTTTCTCCGCCGTTTAGGCGAAATGGCTACCCAAAGGCTCCTGTAAATGTTACATGAGTGGGGACGGAAGCATCTTGAGAGACGCACGAGATCACCTGATTTGGATTTGTGCTGTTTGTCCGAACATGTTCATGTAATGAATATTTTTGAATAACTGAAAACCTGTAACTGAAATGTTTCTGTAGAGGTACAAATTTCGACTTGAACTATGCTTGTTTCAGATTAGGGTCGGGTTCTTTACTCTCCTGAATGAGATTCTTGCACAATGCTCCCAACTTCTGAGTGAGAATACCGAGTTAGTGCTGTATAACCAGAAAGGGCCACCTATTCCCATACCCTTTCCTAGTCATCATTTAGGATCATGTTCTTGTCTATTTCACCACTATATGACTTCTGCAGGTACAAAACTTTCGCGAAATAATCCAAGAATCAGTCACTTAATTCGTTTTGCGTGTATTTCGAAATTAAGTGTCCAAATCGCAAATTAGTTTCATGACCGCTAGTAACAGAACTATTAGATGATTTCGGTTAACTAAAATTGTTGACCTTCACAAATTTATATTGTAACGTGTTTTATGTACTGTGGACGACGTTCAGATTGTTAATTTGGTTTATTAGCCACTTGGGTACACACACTCTCTTAATTACAATAAGATATAAGGCTATCGCTGATTTATACACTCTCCAGTTCACCGTTGTACACTCACTAGGATTTTCTGTCTTCCACTAGTCGTTTCCTAGCAACGGATCTCCACACAGATACTGTCATTTGAAATCATTCCAAATATTACACATCACACATTCAGTTCTTTTTTTCGCGGCTGCTTCGCTTTCACTTCGCAACTGACTAACACTGACTAACTGCTTCGACTGACTGACTGACTGACTGACTGACTTCTCTTTTGCCGAATACTCCGAATACTGACTTACACTGTCTTCGGGTGCTGCTACATTTCAACTGACTCCTTAAGTCAAAGTCAAAGTCACTTTGCCACTGACGGTCAGTCAGTCAGTCAATTTTGGTGTCGAGCCCCATCTGGGGCTCATTACCAGACATTTATTGCTGTTTGACATTTACGGTTTTGTTTTTTGTGGACGCCCTCTCTGACATGAGGACGGGTCTGTCTTTTGTATATGCTGCTGGTCCTTGTCAGAGCAGTCTTTCTCGGGTCCGAGTCCCTTGCTACTCGAGATTTGTGAATCCTTAGTGAAAATCAAAGTTAAAGTCACACTGCGACTGACGGTCAGTCAGTCCGTCAGTCTTGGTGTCGAGCACCATCTGGGGCTCATGCCCAGATATTAATTATTACCATATGACAGTTACGGTCTTATTTTTATGGGACGCTCTCTCTGACGAGAGGACGGGTCTCTCACTACACGGGGTCTGACTCCTTTGTCAAAGTCAAAGTCACATTGTGACTGACGGTCAGTCAGTCAGTAAATCTTGGTGTTGAGCCCCATTTGGGGCTCATGACCAGATATTAAGTATTACCGTTTGACAATTACGGTCTTGTTTCTGTGGGGTGCCTTCTCTGACGAGGAGATGGGTCTGTTGTATATGCTGCTGGCCCTTGCCAGCGCAGTCTTTCTCGGGTCCCAGTCCCTTGGGACTCGTGACCATATTTTACTGTCCCAGAATTGAGACTTCCCTTTTCGTCGCCTCCTACGACTGGCAGGGCATTCCAGTTTCTCTTATGAACCCTCAATTGGACAGGCGGAAAACGCAGCTTGCTTCACTGTTGCGTAACGCCGCGTTTACAGAAGCGTTGCTTGGCAACGCTGCCGAGATTTGTTTACTGCTGCGTAGCAACCAGCTCGGTTCGGCTCGACTCGGCTCGGCTCAGCACGGCACGGAGAAGCACCGCTTTCCTTACTGTTGCGTAACCTCGTTTCACTACTGCGTAACTTGGCAACCGACCGTTTATCAAGAGTCTGTCTTCATGGTAACTCGTTCCATATCCCGTTTCCCAACAACGGTTTGACATGTCACAATATTAAATATTTTCCATTTTCGTTCAGTTTAGGTTATTTTAACAACCACGTCAGTTAAGACCACAAATTAACTTCTACGAAAAATAATCTTGTATATTCGCTTCGCTTAGTAGGGGGTGGAGTTCAACTGGGTCCACTCGGCACGGCGGCCACTGATTGGCCTATTGTAGCCTGCCTCGGGTGGTTAAGATGGTGGATAATTTGGTGGAATGTAGATTGGCAGGGGAAACCGAAGTACTCGAAGAGAACCAGCGCCACTTTGTCCACCACAAATCCCACTTGACCATACCCGGGATCGAACCCGGGCCGCCGCGGTGGGAAATCCTGTATATTGATACTTTAAGATTGCCATGAACTCGACAGTACGGCTCTTACATTATGCCAGTCTCATTGCATATATTATTCACATGAATTCTAATTTTGTTGAAGGTCCACATTGTGTAGCAGATTAAACAGACTTTTATTCCTGTCTCAATGACAGTGATTGTTTTGGAAGAAGATAGTCCATGAATAAAAATTATAAGCTTCCATAAAACACATATTTGTTTCCATTCCATATCAAATTTGAATATAGACGCTATATAGACTCGATATTGAAAATGTAATTAAATAAACCGCAAACAGAATTTACAACAACAAAAAAAAAAAAACATCATCAAATTCAAAGAAGTCACTAGTGGCCTTAGGATAAAAATAAAACATGAGCAAATGAAACGTGTCGTAGATATACGGTTATTACACGTACTGCCATGCAACAGCAGCAATGCGAACTATTAACTCATTTTGGGGATGTTATACAGTGAAATTATATTTATTTGCATTCGGTTGGTATTAAAAATAATCCGAATAAGAACACAATCATTTGTGTTCAAAAGTTACTTAGTGTAGGCATAATAGAAATAAAGCAATGTGCATTTTAATGTGTAGTGTATAGTTATTTTGAAACAAGTGAAGTCCAATTGCATTTCGTAAAAAATGAGACGTGTCTCCGAATTTTGTATGGGAGACCTAACAAAGGTTAATGTAACATTAGAATTTCATTTGTCTGTAATGTTAAGAATTGTTAACGGTTTGATTGAAATGGTTGATATATTCATTGGAACAAGTAGGCAAAAAGTGTCTTCGGATTCAATTCTAATTGAAAATTTACCCTGGATACCAACAACAATTGTAAACGTTTAAAGAAATTTGATTGGTTGCTGACCCCCCCAAAAAAACTGCTCCCATTGGTCATTGTGCAATAGGCTCCAGCAGTTGCTATATTCTTGTATGTCTATATATATGAGTGTTTACAAAAATTCCCTGATTACAAGACTCTCAGTCGTAACATAGCTTTGCTTCGACCAAGATTTCCTGATACTATCTGGAATTTTATCGTTTCGATATTTTCTGTGACTCTGTATATTCGGATTTCAAGTGCAAATTCAAAAGAGAGACGTTTTCTTTCCCATTTAATTCCTTTACTTATGATTAGGGACCGGATTTTTATGCCCTAATAATCCCTTAAATATGTATGCATTTATGCATGAAAAACTTCCGAAATATGCACTAAAATATGCGCATAAAAATTTATACCAAATATTTAAATTGATTTTACATCATTTTAACACCAAGAAATCAATTGTTAAGTTCACTTTATGTAATCACTGAGTGATTCACTTGCAATGAAAAGCTATACTTAATTACAAATCATGCAACAAAGCCAACATATTTCATTACGAATTTAAAAAACCAGTGGTACTCACACTTAGCTCTCCGAATTGTTTCAGTTCACAACTACTAAATGTTTTAGGTTTTCCATAGTTAGTCGCCTCCTATTGTCTCGTAAGATGTCCTTATAGCGGGAAAAACTTCTTTCCACCTCACAGGAACTTAGGGGCGCATGTACAAAAACCGCTATTTTCCCCACTGTTAGTGATTTTTTACTTGGCAGTTCAGTACGTTTACCGGCTAAAATTTCTTCAATTTCACAAATTCGTTCATATCCTGGTTTTTTAAAAGAATGCTATGTATTTTTTCCTTTACTACTTCACCAACTTTTCCAGGAACCAAACTCAGTTTGGGAACTGTGGTTTTGAACACACTTAACAACTGATACAAAGTAGTATTGCTATTGCTTGCCTCCAGTGAGGAAATGGCGGATGGAAGATGAGAGAAGTGAGCAGATATATAGGAAATATTAGTCTCTAGTTCTGCGTTTTTTAATAC
>NW_019736400.1:63174-97375 GCF_002891405.2 Cryptotermes secundus
TTTCTGACTTACTTTCACTTTCGGCATGACTACAGAAAGCTAAACATACTTAGCTACAGACTAGTCACCACTAATGTGAATGGCCCATAGCTCCAAATGAAGAAGCGTAATGAACGTCATGAAGACTTCGGAAATAAGTAAGTGAAGTCCCTTATCGGTTGAATAGTATTAGGTTGATAGCGGCTACATGTGGACGCTTCCGACTAATCTCTTCGCGGCCACTTTGATGGTACGCAGATGAGGCAAGTTACGAGTAGAGGGATAGGCAGGGTTTGAGGTGGGGCGGGATGCGGCGGGATGGCATCCCGGTTCTTTTCTAAATGGCTAAAAGCATCCCGTTACTTGTTTGGCAGTAAATGCAATGTACAATACCCAGGGCTTGAAGTGGGGCGGGATGCGGCGGGATGGCATCCCGGTTCTATTTTCATTCCACCTCAAGCACTGGGGATAGGGGAAGTCCCACCCTGGGTATTGGATCAGGAACATGAATCATGACGAAATGTTGAGTTAAATATGCAACATATTCTAATTTGGAAAAGAAAAAGTGTATACACACGACCATAATTGAAAATTTGAACATAAATTAAAAAAATGATAAACATTTTAAAAAGGAAATATGCGGTAAAAATAGAGATCTTGGAAAATATGATGCTTATTCATAAAACAGGCAAAATATGCATTTATATGCACCATCAAACCATGCCCAAAATATAAAAAATTAAATAATTCATACATACGTGTATATCCAAACGAGCATACTTTCTGGTTGCAAGAAAGAAATATGCATTCGCGTTAAAGTCCGGTCCCTACTTATGATCCATGACTTCATATGCGTTAGCTATACTAGTTGTTGCGTGTTATTTGCCGAGATAGTAAACACTTCCCCACTGTGACACAACAGCATAGGAGCTGCTGCTATTGTTAGGCAACGAGTCAGTAAACAATTCCCCTCTGTGACGTTACAGTAGATGTGCGACGTTTCCCACTTGTCCGTTATCTATAAATCGGCTGTGGCAGTGATGTTGACAGAAGCCAGTGGGTAGCCAGCACGGAGAGCTGGACGGTTCTATAGTCTAGTGAGAGTTATTAACACGACTGGAGCGACTGTGAAACGATTTGTTCAACATTTTGTGTTATAGTTGCGTTGAGTAATAAAGTGACGTTACAAGAATACGCCTCGAGGTCTTGTTTCACGACAAACATGTTGAATAATCAGGTATGTTGTTGCTTACAAATAAATAACATTCTTTAGTGAAATTACCAACTGTTTTAGAGGGTTTTCAAAGTTTGTTATCAATTGTCATTAACCTATGAAATAAAAACAAATATGAAATAGTCATAATTGTAGGTTATCATAGTAAAGGAAAATGAATATAAAATCTTTCTGATGATTTAAAGCTTGATATATACATCAGCCTATAGGTTCGAAGGTCGCCCAGAAAGTAATGCAACATATTTATTTTCCCGACACAATTTTGTTGATTAAAAATATTTTTTTGCGTGCAGCAGCTTTTAAGTGTCCCGGGTTTATCCACGTAGTTGCAAGGATTCCTGCTAGATTGTGGAGAAGTAGAGAAGTTTCAAAATGGCGTGTGTAAGTGTGATGGGTTAAAAAGTAAAGTTAACACTGTACCAGGCCATGAAGGCCCGTAGGCTTGCGAAGCGTTGAGGGTCCCAAATTATCTAGACCATCTAGACAATCGGCTCGAAGATGGCGGTAAGGTTGTCGCGCCGGTCGCGAGTTACTTCCCAGGAAAATTATTTAATTAATTCCTGGGACTCATTTCTGTTAGCAGAAAACGTCAATGAATCTAAAGAAACGTTTCCGGAGGATATGTGACAAAAGATGTTGTGTGCGAGGCAGTCACAAAGCTTCAGTGGTCTGGTGCTTCATCCATCTTACAACCCGGATCTCACTCTTTCAACTACCATCTTTTGGTCTCTTGAAAGATGCAATCCGTAGAAAGAAGTTTCATGGCGACAAGGAATATATATTGAATACAATGTAGCAATTTATACAGCCCATCATATATACCTGGTGATGGGCCTATGTGGCCGCAAAATGTTGTAAGTACCCATGAAAACATGGACTAAGTGGCGGTCTAAAGTTGCACCGGGGAAGGTTTCCTCCTTGTAGTTTGGTTTTCTCATTCCACCAAATGCCCCATCTGCTTCTATCATCTGGGGCTGGTACAATGGTCCAATTAGTGGCAGACATACCAAGTGGACTCAGTCCCATCCCATCTCACCCCATGAAAAAGAAAGTAGTGGCCTGACAAACAGAATGTTGCATTTACACAGATTTGCTGTACGTAAATATCAGGTGCTCAACTGATTTAACAGGATGCTCAGATTCAGTGTTATACCAGAATTGTAACTGACTGTTCTACTGCAGGTTTGCAGAATGAGCAGTATGGCCAGCATATCGTCATTTGATGACCTGTTTGGAATCGGTCCATTCCCAATTGATGATTATGACACAGTAGCGAATGGTCTGGAGAACTATGCTGACTATGTGGACAGTCAGTCATCTAACATGGAAGATAATAATTTGGTCTGTAGTGCATTAGAGGAAAGGAATCAGTCACCAGTGTATGAAGAGTGGTGTGACTTCACAGTTATGAGTAATTATTCAGACAGCACCCTATCACCTGCCTGTATAGAGAAGAAGTGTAAGGACAAGAAAATAAAGCTGAAGGAAGAGCAGCTAGATCTGCAGTGTGGATGGCGGGACTGTGATCACCGAACCAGCAATCTTGACCACTTTGTGCGTCATGTCAGCTTCCACTTGCCACACCTAGAGGTCAAACTGAACAAGGATCAGGAAGGTACTGGTTCTGTTGTGTTCCTTAGGATCTTCCCTGCTTCCAGCAGTACATGACAATGTCATTTGTGCAATCATATGCTTGCTCATATCAACTTCTGTTCACTGTTAAAATATTTTAGAAGTATTTAATGGTTTGAAAATAGTAGCAGAAATGTGGAAAATAATGGAGTGAACATTAACGCTTTGCATGCCATGAGGCAATTCAAATGATTAAGATTGCCACAATCAAACAGATAGGCTCAATATCAATCACTTAGTACAGCATTTCTTGTAATAGATGGGAACAGATGTGCTGTACTCATGTTTAGAGGAAAAAATAGGCCATGTTGGTGTCTGAATCTGTGTTCATTCGAAGGTGATATCAGGTTTTCTGTGCAACAGCATTTACCCCCAGACACCCTTTGCTTTCCTAGCAGGGAGTTCTGTGGCAGGGCTTGGCACCCAGAGGGTTGGGGATCTGAAGGAGGTATTCATGGCTTCATCAGAAGATCATGTTGACTTGAGACCGTTACAAATAACATTTACCATGCAAATGGTTCTCTATAAAACCTGCACCAGAGAACTCAGAGGTTATTTTTAAAGTAGGTTAGGAATTCCATTAGTAAACGCTCTGTGCTGTATATCTCAGAGCAGAATGCATGCACTCTTGTTATTTTCTGTAGTTGTCAAAGGGAAACATCATGAAATTACAAGAACAAGGGTCATTGCAAGCAACAGATTCACTGCATGATAGAAGTAACTTAGAGAGAAACTACATTACTTGCTGCTGTTTCACATGGAAACAAGAATGTTACATGTGAGCATAGTTGAATGTTCAGTGTCTGTATGAGGTGACAGGATATGTGAAAACAAAACATATTAACCTGAAAATAATCTGGTTCCCTTGAGGACTGTAATAAAATAGAACTGGGTTTGTGCAAGGGAATTGGATTAAGCTGGTTTAATAAGTGGATCTTGATGTTATAGTGAGAAACCATCAGATTCTATAGCATTCAGAGCTTTAGGAGAGCCAGTTCTTTTGTTGCTGTGAAGGCCCCTCATAGTAGGGAAACAGACTTTGTGATTTCTGCCTGGAGCTCCTTATGTTTACTATTGTTACCCGAGTTCGCTTGCGGAATATAACCACGGAGTTTGTTTGTTTTACCCTGCTTTATGAATGTAATGACCTTTGTTGTCCAGTATGTAATTTTTTCATATTTATCTGAAATGAGTTTTGCTAGAAATAGGTAATACTGTTTTTTGGAAAGAGGGCAGATGGATAGAGGCTTGGAAGGAAAGGATGATAAATGCTCCTTTTATGTTCAATATATTAAAAGTCTCAAGAAAAGTATATATTGGATTGTGAGTGAACCTGGCGAAACTACAGACATTTGAAGGGTTTCAGTTTGTATACAGGCATTATGACTTTGTGATGCATCATTGAGGTAAGGTATGTATTTCTGTTTCTTCACATGAAGGTGTGTTTTGTCTAAGGTTGCTACCAAGATGAGAGAGCCTGTTTCAGAACAGTTACCAATATTGTTTCTGCACTTGTGGGTAGCATACCTGGATGGGCTGCAGTATTGCGCTGTATGTTGCTCTGCCACTGTCATAAGAAGAGTAATCTGTTCTTAACATCAGACATGCCACAGGAACTTAGAAATAACAGAACTGAGGCTGTATGAGAAACATTTGATTGCTAATAGCTATAATAATTATATATATTTATATGTTTTGAGATACTGAAGACAGATAATTTGTGTGTTACAGGTGTATATGTGTGTTTGTGGCAGCACTGTGGTTTCGAATCTGCAGACTCCAGGGAGATAACAAGACATGTCAATTTCCATTCATACCATATGAAATTAAAATGCATTGGGTCAAATATTTTGGCTCGTTCAGGACTACCAGTAAGTGATGAGCATTCAGCACATGCCTGCTTTACACATTTAGTAGAACCTGCTTATGATAATGCTTAATACTGGCTCAGCCTCTTATAAACACAATTCTCACTAATGTGTTGAGAGAGTGCTTATTTGTTTGAATTATTGTGTTTCTGGTTGTTATCCATTGTCCTGTTTCTATTTAAGATGAACATTTCAGAGACTGGATTCTGACCATTGAGATAAGGAATAGCTTTCTTGATTGGACCCAGCTGAGTTAATTCCACCTGAAAATGGAGACTGAATCCAGTTTCTGAAATGCTGGTGCTTTAAATAAAACAGGATGATGGATAATGCCAGAGACAGAATAATTGTATTAACATACCATCATGTACAAACTTTTAGAGCTTGTTTATTTGTCAAAATCAAATGCCTTCAGTTGTGGATTTAGTTTCCTTAATGTGCCCTGCATCCTTGAGGCAGATTTTGCTTTTCATTCATGACAGCCACATTTAGTAATATGAAGTCCAAGTCTGGGTGTGAAGCTGCACAACTCCCAGAAACATAAGACAGTAAAGTAACGGTCATGAGTTCCATGTGACCCAGAACAAAGAGTGACTAGTGACTGTGTTGGTGAGGATGGCAGAAATTTCCCCAGTTGACTGGAGAACTGAAGTGTGGATCTTATGAATTAACCTGATACCAAGATAGAAAATGATGTTATGTTACAGATTTGCACATTGCAAGTTGCTGGGAAGAAAGTCGTGCCAGATTTGCCACATGCATTTGAATGCTGCTGGCAAACCTGTGAAGAAACATTCAGCAGTCCCCAGCTGTACTTCAACCATGTTGACGTTCATGTCTATTGCAACCCACGTGGTAGAAAAGTGGAAGGAGGTATTCCTTGCCAGTGGCGTGGTGAGTTCTAATTTCCATATCATGAATTCTCACCACAGTTTATGTTAGCTGGTTGCCACGTGTGCATGCATGGCTGTTGCTGTAACCAGGAAGATTGCGGTCACCTGTTTTTGCATGTCACAGCAGATTTGGAATCTTATCATGAATATATATATATATATATATCTTCTCAGTTTTAGGTATCTGAAGGCTGTAGTTAAAGTGCTAATGTTAGCTATGAATACAGACAGAGTTATCTGAAGAAGTTAAAATTTAAAGGAGAAAGATACTGCATGTACGTCTGTCTTTTATGCATGCCCCCGCAGATGATGTGTATCACAAAATATGTGATAATTATGCTAACTGGAGCAACACAAACATGCAAAGTAATTAAATGAACAAAAATACTGTTATCTAATAATATTAATGCAACAGGATGCTTACGTACCACATTCCTTCATATATTTCTCTTTAGCATATATGTGGTAGAGTCATTAAGTTCATGGAATGTGGTTTTATCGCATCGTATTACAAGGTATTCATATACACTTACCCAGATCCACATCGGCCCTCAAAATAGTTGCCGTTGGCCGCTATGCAAGCCTGCCAACATTGATATAGCTGTTGAAAACATTGCAGAAACATATTGGCAGTAAATTCCTGTATGACACTTTGCAGCCATTCCATGAACTTATTGACTGTGGCAGTATAATTACTGCATTTCATCAGGCTTCAATGAATAACTGTCACACAACTAAAGTACAGTGTCATATTCATAAGGAAATTTAGATATTGCTCAACAGGTGTGCAAAGAGATTAACTTTGATACTGAAATGTAAACTTTTTCATGTTACAGGTTGCATGTCCAAGTCTACCTACCGAACGGTATTCAAGCTGTTAGACCACATTAGAATCCATACAAAGGAGAAACTTGTGGGGTGTCCACAATGTGGTAGGCTCTTTGCAAGCAGGGCAAGATTCAGTTACCACTGCAAGTATCAGGTTCCCGTAGAATGTAAGTTATAGATCTTGATGCTTGCGCGTGCACACACACACACTCTCTCTCTCTCTCTTTCTCTCTCTCTTGACAGTGAAAGTTTAAATTTAAGATAGTGTTTTAGAGCAGATGTATAATTGTTTGAAACTGCATAATATGTTTTTACCATGTGCAGCACTGTTCACTGTATGATGGTGTGATTTGTTGCAGTGCGAGGTCCGTCTGGGGAACTGGTGAAGAGCCAAATGAATAAGCTGCGCCACAAATGCCCCTTCTGTGGCCAGTCTTTCTCCTGTCCATCAGGCCTTTGTGCGCACATTCGGTACAGGCACCTGGATAGCAAGCCATTCAGATGCAGCTTTTGTGAATATAAGTGAGTAGAAGCCTCCTCCTTCTCACACTGAGTGACTGAGCTAGTTGGCTCAGATGGCAGTATTTCTGACTCTTAATTAAGAGGTACTTGGTTCTAATCTCAGCTAGAACACCAGCTTCTCTGGTTGTCTTTTTAATGGTTTTCCTAGACCCTCCAGGCAAATGCTGGAATGGTACCTCAAATTAGACCATTACAACTTCCTTGCAAATCACTTCACTTCATTATCCAGTTCACTGTTCTACTGTTTGACAGAACACAGTCTGAGATATTTATAGCATTATTAAATAAACCATAAGTAACTAATTCAACTGTGCCATCTCAATCTGAACAACATTTCTTGAAACTCATCTGGCATATTGTCTATCCCAGTTGTGGTTGGAGTCTCTCCAGATGAATAATGAGATCATTTCAGTTAGTCAATAATGATTTTCAGTTCAGCACATATGATCATCTATATATCTCATTTGATAGGCAGTCGAAACAGTGGTAAGTAACCAAAAATCACTTGTGCCTTTATGTCTCTTTATGAAGAAATTAAATTTTATAAAACTTCTCAAAAAGACTCATTTAATCTGAACAAAATTTAATAATGAGAAATACTTAATGTAATTTGATTTCAGATTTTATCTTTAGCATGCATTTGATTTAATGCATATTTATTGCGATGCGTGTAGAAGTTAACTGACATTAAATGGCACCCTGGTTGCTGGAAGAGATCAGAATGTGAAAGTTAACAGACTATTTTGTTTGATGTACATTTTGTTTCAGAGCCAAGACACACTGGGACATGAAGCGGCACTTGAGCAAACACTGCCCTGACCCACTTTTCCACTGTGTGGATGATCAGTGCAATTTCTCGTGTCGTAGTGCTTACGGACTTCAGAGACATCGTAACAAGGTATGTTAACTTGCATCTTATTTCATTGTATGAAGAAATTTTGGAGCTGAACTCCTCACCAGAAATTGAAACATATTGTCACGTGACAAATAACTTCACACCGTCTTGGATATAGCAAATTTATTCCACTCGCTCTTACAGTTACACCACTATTGCCATCTGCAGTATCACAGTTAGTTCTGCTGGAGTCACTGCCATTCATTTGATACAACTCAATAACAGTAGACTTGCACTCACTCCGGCAAATGCTAGACTGCAACTGACAGGTTACTCTCTCTCTCACTGACGAATACCCCTGTTATGTAGCTTCCGCACTGACTACACAGAAAACAGTTACATGATAGCTCTCACTGTTGCGTGACGTCATGTTTACCAATTGCCTAGCAACAGTCGCTGCACAGGCTCCCCTGTTGCGTGACACTGTTTAAAAATGAGTTCCTGGGCAACACTGTGTAGCAACCAGCACACTTTGGCTTGGCTTGGCTTGGCACAGAGAAACATAACTTTCATTACTGTTGCGTAACTTGGCAATTGACTGTTTATCAAGGGTCTGTCTTCGTGGTAATTCGTTCCACCTCCCGTTGCCCAGCAACAGTTAGACATGTCACAGTATCTTCATAAAGCCTTCTGTTTTATTTTTGTTGATGTTTGCAGGTTTTGTTGCATTGCTGTTGAGCTTCAGTATTCTGATTGGTAGGGGTGCTTGCAGCTTGAGGAGACTATCATTCCAAAACTGAACTATCCTCTTGAAACTGTGTCTGTCCTTCTGCTATGCCATAGTAGTTTCTGTTTTGGAAAGCAGAAAACAGGCTTCAGTCACAGCTTTGTATCTAGTCACTTTTTCTGACAGCTTGCTAAATGGTGCTGCACAACCTCATGGAATTTAAGTGCTTTCTTGTTGAATCTTTGTGAAGTAGTCCATTCACCCATGTTAACTTCAAATTTCACACTTTACAGAACAGATGTAACAACCAACCAAATATTAGAAGAGAGAGCCCATGAGTATCAGACATCTAAAAACTAGCAAAATGGTATGCAGTACAAAGTGCACATAGAAATAGTAGCCGTGATCATCAGTATGTTTTCATCTTACTGTAAATAAACCAGTCAGATGGTAAATTCTAAAATGGTTAGAACTTCTAAACCACTTAAAATTAAACATTACATCAGATATGGACAATGCAACAAATCAGATATGGTCCACATAATTATCCACTAATTTGTGTTTTACATGTAGACTGACTAACTGAACTTAGGCCAGTGTATACCTGACAGCAGCAGTTCTGACAATAAATACAAGTGAGCCTGATGATGGCCAGCAGACCAAGACGTTATGCAACAATAAAGAAGTGCATATAATTAGTACAGTCATGTACAATAACTGTGGGGTACACAGTAGCGTAGTTGGTTCAGACACTGTCCTACAAGGTGGAAGGTCATGGGTTCAGTTCCTGATAAGTTCAATGAATTGTTTCAATTTACGTAATTGTTCCAGCTGCAATATTGCCCTGGGGTTGACTCAGCTCCTAACAGAAATGAGTACCACTAAGATTCCTGCGGGATGAAGGGCAGCTGGCACACAAGGCTGACAACCTGTCTGTGAGGTGATTGTCTAGAAGATGTGGGAGCCTCGATCTCTCACACCCCTATGGGCCTTCACAGCCTGTTACAGGGAGAGCTTTACCTTTTTTTTTAACAGTATCTGTACTGACAGAACTTCTGCTGTGCGTTTACTGTTGTGTTTCGTCATTGATCTGAAAGTTAAGTTCTGCGTGAAATCATAATACATGTTGCTTTATGGTGTTGGTATTTTAGTACCACCTTGGATGTGATCAGCCGCAGTACTGCTGCCACATATGTGACAGCCTGTTCCGACGTGGCTCCCAGCTGACAAACCACCTCTATATTCAGCACAGCATCTGCAGGCCCCCAGGCCAATGCAGATTCAGGTTGGTACAGATCACAAGAAGTTACTTTTGTCTGTGTGAGGATAACATTGCACTGTAACCTTGCCACAGAAATCGCTAAGCCTGTGATGTAGGTGTGATCACTACATTCCCACAAGAATACAGACATTACAGGAAGCATTTGTGGCACTTTCTAGCTGTAGCACTTTTTGCCACCAGTATAATTCTGCTGATCGAATGGTGTATAGTTGTGAAAAAGTTATGCTAATGTAAATTTTGATTACTTTACATTTATCAGATATAAACCCCACAGGTTCACAGTGTTTCTGTGTTTATAATTTATATCCTGAAATCATTTTCATTCAAACTGCATGGATATGAGTGCAATCCATTTGACTACACCAAATTTCTCATACCTACGTACAGTTATTCAGTAGTTAAATGCCTAAGGTAAAGTTGCCATTGTGTCTAATTAATTGTCACACCCTGGAGGCACATGAAATAGTGTAGATACAGTTCAGGCATTCATGGCACTCGATGGAAATTGTCAGTTTTTCTTGAAAATGTGGGTGTCATCCAAGAAAGAGTAAGCATAAAATTGAATATCCCTGATTTTCCATCTAAATTCAAACATATGCCACAATGATAAGATTTCGTTGTTCCCATGCCACGCAATTATGAACCATGATTACAGAGTACAGGATGATGGAAGGTACATATACATTATTGGATCCAACTCATATCCCACAAAATTAACCAGGAGCAGCACCTAATTTAGTGAACCAAACCTAGTAATGATTTTGCATGTAATTTAAATCTGTCGCAGTAACAATAGCAGCTCTTGGGATCATTGTTACAATAATGGAATTTTCTCTTAAGAGCAAGACAGTTTCTGGATTTAGAAAAAGAAACCAAAAACTGTTGATATTTTATGTTATTTAAGAGAGATTTGATTAGTGGTTTTACATAGTAGATTGAGGGAAAATTTGAGATTTCAACACAGACTGAAGAATGACAGTTATACATAAACTTTTTTGAAGTGAGCTGAATGACAGTTTTGTGCATAATAGGAACAAAGACCTTCATTACCCAGTGGAAGCTTCTTGTAGAAGGTGCAATACCCACACATTATGTACAGAATATTGTTTGTAAGTCAGCAGTTACAAACATGGACATTGGTGTGAAATTTAAGGCTGCATCCAAAAGATTTAAGGTAGACAGTATCTGTACGTAAAAAGTTCTGTACAATAATAATAGTAACAGATCTGTAGGACCAGCAACATATGAAATAACGAAGTGGGCGGTATGAATTCTGCTCAGAACTCCTCATAATCAGCTGGACTGTTGATTCCAGAGAGAGCTTCATTTGATAAAACCTACCATCTGACAGTATGAGATTGATTATGAGATGAAAACTCCAACCAGATTCCTTCAGATAAAAAATCATTACAAGTGACATAAAATTTAATAGTTTTAGACATATATGTATAGTGTTTTCTCAGTGTGGAACTTTTAGGACCCAGTTGTTCGGCGTGTGTCTCAAAATAGTTCTGTGGTGTATCTTGCTGGAACCTTGGAGGTAATGGATTTATTATTGTAACCCAACACAACTGTTGCAGGTACAAGCAAGATGAGGATGGCTTCTTCCGGCTTCTGACAGTGGACACTACGCCCAAGAAATTGACCGATAAAGCCAGCCAGCCATTGAGCATCAAAGAAGATGACCTGAAACAGGAGGCTGGAGGGTGCAAGATTATGGTGTCAGTGATAGAATATGATGACAGGGGGTCTGTTGTGTCCACGGAAGATGTGGAGACTACCGAACTACATAGCTTGCCCCAAGGAAGTTTTAAAATCGTAGATGCTTTATGTTTTATAGAGTGAACAGTTTGTTCCCATTATGTTGTAAATTGTGTAATTGAATCTCGTTGTTATTCTGTTTATGCAACTGTATTAATATATCATAGTTCTTCTCATTTCTATATTTGAATCAGTTCCTTTTTGGCCAGATCATTTGTTGTCCTATAATCTATGCTTAATACAGTTCCTTTCCATAAATGTTTGTTATTTTGTAAATGCCTGTGGATATTTCATCAGTTTTACTGACACATTACTCCTGATTCTCTGTAATAGATTTCTGTATTCTGCCTCCTTGATAAGGAAACAAAATGCTTCTCTGGTAAACAGTACTACTGCAGAGGAGTCTCAATTGAAATACTTGTGGGATGTCAATGTTCCAAGAGAGAACCACATAAAAATATAACAGGTGTATATATTATTTACAAATGTACAGGATGGCTGGGAAGCTACTTTGATATACTGGATGTTCCTAAAAGAATGGTGGGGTTTCATGTATGTATATATTTCATATTTCTTACCATGTACAATCATAACATGCGTCAATTGGAAGCTTAACTGTCCAAATTTTATGTGCATCCATCAAAGTGCCTCTATGTATGCACCTTTTGTTACCTGGCACCCATCAATGCGATAGTCGAATTCCTGCCACACCCGTTGCAGCATTTCAGGTGTGATTGTCTCCACAGCACGATTGATTGTTTCGGAGATCCTGGAGCGATTGGGGCAATGGGGGTACATAAACCACATCCTTCACGTACCCCCACAAGAAGAAATCACATGGAGTTACGCCTGGGGACCAGGGTGGCCACTGGAGAAAGGAGGCATCTTCACCTGCAGCACGTCCAATCCATCGTTCGCCTAACTGTCGGAAATGAAACTAGGAAAGAGTGTGATATACAAAATGAAAATTTGAGAGCCATGTTATGAATCCATATACGTTTTGCTTTTCATCAGCAAAAACTGACTGAGATATACGGCAATGAAATCCCACCATTCTTTTAAGAACACCCAGTATATGTATTATTCACAAGATTGCTGGCCTTGAAAAGGGGTGTTGTGCAACCGTATGTTATTCACAAGATTTGCCGGACCTGAAAGGGGCCATTTGTTCAACCGGAGTTTGCTGGCCATGAAAGGGGCTGTTTGTTCGACCATGCATGCGCTAGTAGTTAGCTGGATGTCCTTTGGTGTGTGTGCTGGCCAGGTCAACTGATTACTGGCGCTGTTTACTGTAGTTGCGCTTGCAGCGAAGTGCATAGACTGATGAAACCTGAACTGATGCATATTCATATGTGGAGCTGTGAATGTGTCTCTGCCATGTCAGATGCCATGTATTTATCCTATGCTTGCTCGTGCCGTCAGTAGGTGGCGCTAACCAATGGGCGTGGGAGATGATATCGTGATTGCTGATTTGTTAGCGCTTGGATAGTTTGTTCACGGGCCATGGTGTATTAATGTCACTTGATTTTGCCATATGCCCTAGGAGTAAGAATTGTCTGGTTGACTGAAGCGAAAGGAGCTGTCTGACCGAAGGAGTTTGAGCTGTCTGTTTGTGTGACCGAAGGAGTAGTCTGTTGGGACTGTGGGAGGTTCCCACATACTATTTATTTATTTAATTTATTCATTTTCTATCATTCATCAATCCATTCATGTACATAACCATTGGATATAGAAATTGTCAGTAAATTACATTGAAATATTACATAAGATAAATAACAGTTAAAAAATATATATAAGAAACTAATGAGTGCAAACTAAAATACAAAGCTATAATTACTGGGATAACCCAGGATCAAATTTATTATTCCTATTAACTCTTTGACTGGCGCGGGCGTGTTTTAACGCCCGGATGATGCCAGCCGTTCCCTGGCGTTGGCGTGTTTTAACGCTTTGGCAATCTCTTCCCTTATTTGCTCTCTTGGCACTCCTCAACCAAAGACGTATATATGATAGTTTTTGTGCATGTTTGTAAAGAACCCTTGTAAACTTTGTGGGGGTCTATATTACTGTCAGAACCCTCTGAGAAGGAAAAGGTCAGAAAATATTTCACATTCATTCAGTTTCACCATGGCTTCTTGCAGCAAGTGTCTTCGTGTTCCTACAGACCAGCTGGAAAATGTTGTGAACGAGATTTGTTCTGATGATGATAGTGGCGATGAAATAATGATTCCTGAATTGGATGAAGTTGATAGTGACAATAATACAGTGATAGACAATGATCCACAAGACAGTAATCATGAACATTTACCTACCACGAGTGCGGTGCCTGACACGCCCATCTCATGAACGTACGGAGACATTGTACCCCCAATATTTCCATTTGCTAATAGTTTCGGGATCAAAATTGATATAACACATAAAATGCATCCCTTTTCATGGATTAAAATTTTTTCTGGATGACGACTTGGTAAATCACATCACAACTGAAACCAATCGCTATGCTCACCAGCACTTCAACACACATGAGTTAGCTCCTCACTCTCGAAAACACAATTACAATTATGTCACATCAGATGAAATCTGGACATACTTAGGAATTGTGTTCATGACAGGAATCGACAAACGCCCTGAAATTGAAGAATATTTGTCCACTAGGCCCCTATTTCACACCCATGGTATGGACAAAACATGTCTTTGCGGTTGAATAGTTTCATTCTATTCAAAAAGAACACAACAAACGAAAAATACAAGAAGAGAAATTACAGATTCAAAGATTTTATATTGGACTGTGTAGAAAAATGACTGAACCAAACAAACAGTGTGGAGAGGGAGAAAAGTCAAGGAATGAAGTGGATGACGAATTTATTGCGTCAGACTAGAGTGCAGTCACGCCTCCGCCCTCGACCTTGAAAAGGCCACCAGTGAAAGAGCCAGTAAATCGTCTAGAGGGTGGCTTGAAAATTCACAAAATGGTCCATGTTCCTCCCAGTAACAATAAGAAGAATGGTGCCCTGAGAAAGTGTCGCGTGAGTGCTAAGCACAAGGTTAGAAAAGAAACAAGTATCATGTGTGCAGGCTGTGGTGTGGCTCTCTGCAAACTTTCATGTTTCAATGTTTATCACACGAAGAAAAACTAATAAAGAGGTATGGAAAGGAATTTATTGCATAATATATTGTATTTTAATTAGTTCCTGAAAATTTCGTTTTTGAAAACCAATTTTTGTTGAAGTTGTTTAGGAAAAAGTAACTACATGCATTTTAGCGACATAAGGTTTAAAGGGCCTGCCAGGACAGGGGTGCGATTTAAATACCCTTCGCGCCAGTCAAAGAGTTAAGATGCTCAACAGAATGAAAAGAATTCTCTCAAAGAAACTTTCTCAATCTATGTTTAAATTTATTAATGTCATGTGCAACTTACTTGATAATGTGTTAAATAATGTAATCCTTTTTGGACTTCAGTTAGAATTACTAAAGGAACATGAAAGTCCAATTTCTGGTGTTATGTAATTATGGAATTCAGTATTTATTGTGAATAAAATACTTATGCTTTACAACAAACATAAACTCCATGGCCTGTAGTCCACACGCGAACTATACTGACCGAGTGACCACCAGTTGTCGGTGAAGTTAGTGCCAACTTTTGTGGATAGAGGGTGTCGCATGGTCAGTGCAACAAATCCCCATGGTCTTTAAAAATTAAATGCATTAGGCTAAATGGTTCATTTCCTCAGACATGTATTAGAACTGAAAATCCTGAAACATTTCTACTTCTCCTATATTCATTCAGTGTTAAATTATGGTATTACGTTCTGGGGTAATTCATGGTAGATCTATTTTTATAGCCCAGAAACGAATTGTAAGAATTATCATGAAAGCCAAAGCAAGGGATTCCTGTAGGAAAGTGTTTAGTAAACTTGGAATTTTAACTCTTTACTCCCAGTACATTTTTCAACTCTAATGTTTGTTTAGAAAACCAAAATTAACTTGAGCCTGACGCAGCAGTATTTTCCTGGTGCATGGAAAGAATCTGCTGTTGTACCAGTATTTAAAAGAGGCAATCATGCCGCTGTGAGCAACTAGAGACCCATTTCTATTCTCACTAATTTCTCTAAATTGTTTGAGTTCATTATCATGTTTCTCATTATGTTAAATTTAATCCAAATCAACATGGCTTTACCAGAACTAAATCTACAGTTACAAATTTGGTGACGTTTCTCAACTTGTTGACGCCTGTTGTCCACGGTCAGTGTCAAGCTTATGCCATCTATTTTGATCTTTCAAATGCTTTTTACCTCATCCCACATAATATGCTCTTGCATAATTTAAGCTCCTTCGGATTTTCTGATGCTTATGTTAGCTGGTTTTGCAGCTACTTAACCAACAGACAATCTCGGGTTCATGTTTCTGGCACTCTCTCCCTGCCTTTCCAAATAACATCTGGTGTGCCGCAAGGCTGTGTTCTGGGGCCTTTTCTTTTCAACATGTTCATAAATGACCTATGCAACTCTGTTAACTACTGTAAACTTCTAATTTTTGCCGATGATCTCAAAATTTTCCGCATCATTAACTCATCACATGATTGCCTCTTACTTCAATTTGACGTTAATTCCATAAGTGACTGGTGTGCTGCTAACACCATGAGACTTAATATTGCTAAAATGCGTGTCATATCATACACCAGAAAGACAAATTTTCTGATCTACGAGTATCAGCTTTGCCATGCTATCATTACACGCACCAGCAATATTAAGGACCTGGGTGTTTTCTTTGATTCAAAGCTACATTTTCACACATGTTAATTACATATTTTCTGAATCCATAAAGCTTTTAGGCGTTATTCGCTCCATTACCTACAGGTTTTCCTCCCAGGAGTGTCTGTATGTACTATACTTACTTTAGTCAGGTCCAAGTTGGAATATGCCTTGGTAATTTGGAGCTCCATCACCTTGACTGATGCCAGTAAGCTTGAGCGCATCCAGCAGAAGTTTGCGGCCGTCTGTTTTTGTCGTTTTCCCCCTCATATTCTATATACTTATACTGATGCTTTAAAGAAATTAAATTTACAATTTTTACATAAACGGAAACATCACCTTAATGCATTTTTTCATGTTCAGGTCTTTTGTGGTCTTAAATCCTGCGATTCTCTTTTGGAAAACGTTAGCCTTTGTGTTCCTCCCAGCAATCTTAGGGACTTCTCATTGCTTGGTGTTTGTCCCTGTAATAAACACTGTCCTTCTGCTTGGTGCGCCTAAGCTGCCAACGTTGTGGGTAAAGATCTCTACATATTTACAATTGGAACCGTTTTTGTCAGTCACATTGAACCTAACATTGTTAATAATATTTGTTAATACTGTCACATGTTGGGTATGTCACGCGACAAATAACTTCATGTAGCCTTCAGATTCAACAATTATTTATTGAACCCATTCATCCACACTTACTCAGAGTCAGGAATACAGTTACTATCACTTGCAGTATCACAATTACTGCCTCTTCTGCTGCCTCGACTAAACTCTTCGAAGGCTGGAACTTGACTGTCTTCGATGGCGGCTATACTCAGACTGTCTCAGAAATGCAATATCGTGTTTCATTTCCTTCGTTGTTACTTAATGACAATTCGTTGCTACGATTTGTCACTGTGGGAACTCCACAATTTCCACGTATTTGTTGTTGTGGAAGTGTGCGTTCTGATTGTAGTGGTTGTCACGGCGATGGACATAAGATAACACATCACATCGCTCCCTTCTAAAGGTTGTTCGTCCCCAAACAGACTAACCGTTCTACTTCTCTTTCGGGTGTCCCTTGGTGTTCTGCTGGCAATGTCTGCATTCGGTCTTGCCGTGCTTTGCAGTGTTCATTCTACCGCATCTGCCCCTCTCTTCAGTGGTGCTCACCCTGAGCACCACCATGGTCCAGCATTCGAAGACCCCGTCGTATCTCATTCATTCATCACTCATTCACCCTCGCTGTTCTTCATGCTTTTTTTTTCGTTTCGGAGGGGGTCTACCCCTCCACAGTGTCCAGTATTTGGTGTTCGTATTTGCTGGGATTCCATATAGCGCGTCTGCTTGTGCACTTGCACATGGCTCGAATTGCTTTCTCAATGTCCTTATTGTGTCTCTCTCAATCTTGCGTCATTCTTCTTTTCCTTTCATGACAAATTCTTGTGTCATCCTCTCACGTTCAAGTTCTTCTCATGCTTTTTTCGACACAATACTCTTAATATTATGTGTGTGTATGTACATAAAAAAGTAAAAAGTAAAAAGCTCTCCCTGTAACAGGCCGTGAAAGCCCATATGGTTGTGAGATGTTGAGGGTCCCACATTATCTAGACAATCGGCTCAAAGATGGCGGTAAGTTTGTGTATGTACGTTTATTGGTCTTATGTCATTTTTCTCTCCTATTAACGTTAACTTTAATTTTTCTTGGAATTATTATTATTAATTTATTGCCCTTATATAGACTCTCAAATTTTGTATTTTGTTTTTTAATTATTTTTGTGTATTTCTATGTACTCATGCTAACCTTTTAATTGGCCTCTGTTCTGTTAAGTTTGCACATAAATAAACATGAATTGAATTAGGATGTTCAGCTGCCACATGATTAAGTAAGAATTAATTAGGTTATAATTATTAACATGTATGTGTGGGGGTTTGAGGGGGTTTGAGTATGCCAAGGACCCTGAGAGCTATACCAGCGGTAGAGTAGCTACTGGCAGGGCCTCCCTTGCTGGACAGGTCAAAGGGTAGGCATCAGACGAAGAGAGACACCGAAAACTGATGCCGGAAGCAGCGTCATCAGCAGCGACTTGAAGCACAGAGAAAATGACGCTCGAGATGGTTCAAGTTCGTATAGCAACAGGCGTGACCAGAGTGGTTTGAACGGCTGTTGTACTGCGATGTGGAAAGCAAATGGAAAAACTACCACATTATCACTATTCCTGGATAGTCTCTTTGCAAAAACAGAAGATCGCATTAAGTGGAGAAACTGTTTTGGAAGAGACTGTGGACCTGTCATCTGACAGATTACTGATGAATGAATGTGTGTAAATGTAAAGTAAAGCTATCCCTGTAACTGGCCCATATGGTTGTGAGACGTGGAGGGTCCCACATTATCTAGACAATTGGCTCAAAGATGGCAGTAAGGATGTCAGCCTTATGCGCCGACCGCTCTCTACTCCCCAAGAAAATTATTTAATTAATTCCTGGTACTCATTTCTGTTAGAGGCTGAGTCGACCTCGGGGCCATAGTGCGGCCGGAAGGATTAGGTCGATTGAAAAAATATCAAATGACCTCATGGGAACTTGAACCCGCGACCTTCCGGCTTGTAGCATAGTCCCTCAACCAACTACGCTACCGCGTACCTTACACACACACACACACACACAGCTCGGGAATACAGACAATACAGCGCTATCGCTGACCCCCACACTTTACAGTTCACCGTTGCACACACATCTGGGTTCTCAGTCTTCATTAGTCGTATCCTGGCAACGGATTTATCGCAGTCCCATTGTCATTTCAAATCACACATGAAGTCTTATCTTCACCGCTAATTCCTTTCATGCCATTATTCTGCAACTGCTAACTATTCAGTTCTTCTGCTTCTAATCTCGTATCGTGACAGCCTGGCGTCTCGAAACTGGACTAAATCTTGTCGACTTTTTTATAATCACTTTACACGGACCACGCAAAGAAACACGGCCTCTCTATTATTTGGAAGGCTTGTTTATAGTGCCGTTGCATGGCAACGGAAGTTACTTTATTGTTGCTTGCTTATTCGTTGCCACCGGAATGTGTTTACCGAGTAATTACCTTGCAATGAACGTTTATTCTGACTTCACTGTTCCGGCCTTCGGGCGTCATATCACAATATTAGTATTGCGCTTGTATTCTATGCACTTGCTGTGCCACAAAAAACACAGAATGCCATACGCTCTTTCCAGAAATATGTGTAGTTACGCATGCGCTGACGCTGACATCGTCTTAGAGGAGCAAATTCCTCAAACAAACCCCCGACCTTTTGCTTTAAATGTGCAATGTAATGTATAATTTAATACATTTTAATATATCAGTCACATTATTGACACTATTATTTAACTGAATGACTGGAAGATATGAAACAAAAAATTGCTGTCCCTTTGGGAGCAGACCTACTGAGACAAGCATCATGACGTTGCAGAACTGTACTGAACATCGCGTGTAATTAACACGCCCAAATGATGTAATGTAGAAATGGTCTTTCACCGTGGTTTTAAATTACAGTTTACGTTAAAATTGAGCGGTGTATCTAAAGCTGCAGAAATTGTAAGTTTACTGTTATTTGTCCTCAGTTACGCCATGAAGTGTTAACTCTTTGTTTAAAGGAACTTCGAACTGCGTATAGGTGAATATGTAAATTATTTCGTATTACCAACATTGCTTTGAATAAGAAGCATAGTGTGAATTGTTCGGAAGTACTACTAGTCATGGTGAAATTTGCAGAATTAGGTTAAGTTGGCTGTTTCTGAACTCTCTAGGTGTTGTTGAAATCTTCATCTGTTCTACCGACGTCCGAGGGACTTTTCGCCCCAGTGCCCGGTTTTGGTATTCTGTTTTCGTTCTGTACATGCTTAGTGCGCAGTTGTTTGGTGCTATCCGTTTCACTGATACTAATTATTTGAAACATTATTTATCTACCTTTAATTGATAATTTGTACTCTTCTCCAAACGTAATTAGAATAATCGAGTCAAGGAGGATGAGGTAGGTAGGGCATGTAGCACGAATGGGGGAGAAGAGTAATACATATAGGATATTGGTGGGAAAGCCAGAAGGAAAGAGACCACTGGGAAGACCATGGAGTAGGTGGGTGGACAATATTAAAATGGATCTTAGAGAGGTATGATGGGATGGTATGGATTGAATTGATCTGGCTCGGGATAGGTACCAGTAGAGGGCTCTTATTGACACGGTAATGAACCTTCGGGTTCCATAAAATGCTGGGAAATTCTTGAGTAGCTGCAGAATTGGCGGTTCCTCAAAAAGGACTCCATGAGTAAGTAAGTACCTTTAATTGGTGATCCCGTCTTTTTATATGTAGCAGTGATCACAGAAACCTCATTCTCTGCTACTTCCAGTCTTATAGGATCACATTTAATCACATTAAATGTCGAATTGAAATTTCATAGTAGCCTTTGGAATGTTTTTATTCTTGTTTCTGGTAACATTTTCCATAGTGTTTCTTAATTCAGTATAGTCTATTGTACGTCTGTTCCCGATCATTACATTTGGTCTGTAAGGAAGTCTGTCACAGAAAATGTCATGTGAACGGGTGTGACTGTTGACGGAGTTTGGATTAGTGAGTATTGTGGCGTATTTGCTTTATGCAGGAACTGTTGAGCCACAGAGGCCTCGGGCTCACGCGCAACAGGAGAGTTGCAGATTGTATCGGCGCGTTACTAGACGACAGCTCTGTGGACGCTTGGATTGCGCAACAGTAAGTATGGGTCACGTGACCTCTGCTTTTCCGCGAGTGACGTCACATACCCCCACCCAGCCCGTTGCTACGCAACGCTCGGTAAGCACCCTTCCATGCTGGGCTGTGACGTCATGCAACAGTGGTAGCTATCATGTAACTGGTTTTCTATAGAGTCCGTGCCGCGATCGTTGCTATGCAATCGCTCGGTGAACACGTTCCAGCAATATAGGCTGTTTTCTGCGTGGTCAGTGCGGAAGCTATATGACGACAGTTACAGACAGAACAGATTTCGGTATTTGAGAGTATTTGAGAGTGTTTAAGTGACAGCCACGAGAAGTTCGTCGTGTGAAGACTTGGCGTGTGATTGGAAGACTTTAATTGTGTGTAATACTCGGAGTGATTTGAAGTGACAGTTTCTGTGTGGAGATCCGTTGCTAGGAGACAACTGTTGAAAGACAGAGAATCCTAGTGGGTGTGCAACGGTGAACTGGAAAGTGTGTAATTAAGCTTTAGGGCTGTATTGCATGTATTGTATTTGAGTGTAATTAAGAAAGAGTGTGTAACAAAGCTGCTAATAAATCCAATCATCCGAACTAGAAGCAGTCATTTCGTCACGCGTACCCCCTTACACATGACAATAGATTTATTACACTTATACACTCAGCTCGAAAGTACAAGCGCTATCGCTGATCTATACGCTTTACAGTTCACCGTTATACACACGTTGGTCGTATCCTGGCAACAGTCTCACTGCAAGTACAGAATGCATAAGGTCTTCAAATCACACACTAAGTTTTTTTCTTCTCAACTACGAGTATCTTCGACTGCCGGCTCAACAGATTCAAAGTCAAAGTCACATTGCGACTGACGGTCGGTCAGTCAGTTAGTAATGCTTGGTGTCGAGCTTGGGGCTCATGGCCATATATGTATTGCTGTTTGACAGTTACGGTCTGTATTTTGTATATGCTGCTGGCCCTTGCCAGCGCAGTCATTTTCGGGTCCGAGTCCCTTGGGATTCGTGACCACATTTTACTGTCTCAGATTTGAGACTTCCTTTTTCGTCGCCTCTTACGACTCGCAGGGTCACGGTGGAGGTATTCGACCTCACCTCCACACGGGTTTCAAGAGATTCCCTCAATTATTCTAGTTATATAGCATTGGGGCGAACACACAGAAAACACAATTCCCATCACTATACCTCAAACATACTTCGATTGTTTCTTACATATTCGTTGCCGCGGGAACCTGCTTTCCGAAACTTTGCATAGCAATGAATGTCTACTCTCGCACCGTTATTCCAGCTTCCAGGCGTAATGTCACAGAAAAAACGTTTGATATTTTTTCCATAATCTGACCTTCTAAATTAATATGTCATTCGAATGTGTCACTATAATGTATTTTAATTAACCGTAATTAAATAAAGAATTTTCATAATATTAGGAACTTCAGATTTGTTGTTACATTTAATGATATATCAGTGAGTGCCTTTAGAACTTCGATTTCATTAATGGCTGTTTTTTTTTCTGACTGGTTTTCCTTCATTTAGCTGGGGTAGTCAAAGTAACATTGATTGAGTAATTAATATAAACGTGAACATAAATTGGGTTCAGAGAGGAACTATTAATATTCCCAAGAAATCACCTTCCATATTTAATTATCAGCTGAATTAATTATGTTAAATCTTATTTCTACAAGTCCCTAAATTGCACAGACAATTTAATTGTCAGTCATTTTGTCTGCAATGGATTGTGGTGGTGAACAGCGTAATATGTGATCGGCATTATTAGCTCTATTTATAATAAAAGTTCTTTATTTAAGCTTCATATATTACTAATAGATTACCAACATTTCATCCATCTCGTATTCTGGAAGTTGACATAGGTGTCATGTTTGTTGTCGTTACCAGTAATATGTAGCCTTCATTCTAAACTTACGAATAAAGTTCAGAGTGAAGAGCTGAGCTATGTTTATAATAAATTGCGATTAGACTCATGAATGACGCCATCGGTTTCCTGGAGCAGCTTATAAGCGTAAGCTTGCCACTTACCACAGCAGGTACTGGTACATCATATTCATTCAATTAAGTAAAACAATAGTAGTTCGTGATGCTTTAAACTGAAAGATTCCCTGATGGATTTACAACCGTTGCAGATTATAGACTATAAACTCAACATATACAGGTATGTCAAGATGTATAAATCAACCATACGAATGAAAAAGGTAAGGGCGCCTGGAGAGCATAGTCGGCTGTCTAGCTCCATTTCGGTGTCAAAATTACACAACAATTAAAACAAAAAACATTAGGTTTATGCTTTGTCATTTTATTCCCTTTCAAGAGAGGGAAGCGCCGATCACAGTGGGCGCGCGGTCTAATGAATGAACTGACTTCTCCAGCTCAAACACTGGGATGGTGGGTTCGAATCCCACTCGAGGCATGGATGTCTGTGTGCGTTTATTCTGTGTTCGTGTTGTTCTGTGACCTTGCGACGGGCCAAGGAGTCCTACAGACTGTGTAGAAGCTCAAGAAACTGAAAAGCGGTCAAGGTCCAAAAAAGGGCTGTGATAGATAGATAGATAAATAGATAGATAGAAGGGCGGACGGGCGGACGGATAGAGATAGAAAGACAGAGAGACAGACAAATAGATGGATAGAACACTAAATACTCGTGTGAGCTTTTCGACATATTGTTGAATGTCTGATCCATATTATTACAAAATTAAGTTGAACACGCCACCTTGCTTCACAATTAATGTTTCTCAGTGTGGAGCTCAAATGCATTATTATTAGTTACTATAATACTGATTTCGGCTTATTCAAAATTAATTTTATATACTTTTTACTTCTAGAATCAAAGCGACTTTGGTCAAACGGATCACTACCCAGCCATGTCCTGCATTTACAGCGCACTGAAACCCCTGCACGTGGTCTCCAAGCTACCGGGACTCGCGCCGTGTTCTGGCGGCAAGTCAGGAACTACAATTCCGGATATCACTGGAAAGACCTCCTTCCGGTTTTCCGTTCTGTATAACCATATGATGTTTGCTTATATGTTGGGATGGTTCATTTTCGACATGACCTTGGAGGCGATCTACAGATACCCGAAACTATCCAGCAGAAATATCATTCCTATCATAATTCGTTCTTGCACTTTCGCGGGTATATGTCTGTCAACTTTGATACTCTGTCACCGTCGAAGTCTTAGAGTCTTCTGCTCTAAAATCTCATTGGTAGATAAGGTGTTACTCGGAGAGAAGGCATCTTCAGCTTATGCAACAACAAAACTCATAGTGATCATAAAAATATTAGTAGTGTTCGTTTCTGCATGCATGATAACTCTGTGTGATATCAGTGGGCGAAGAATTTATTTCACATCCGTGGTTAGAATGTCAGGCTGTATTATTGGAGGTTCCATTGCTACACTTATGTTAGTTCAGTATCTGATCTTTGTTTGGATTTTGAAGAGCAGATTGGCTAAATTAAACACACAGCTCTCAGCAATGTTAATATCTAATTTCGAAGAAGAGAGCTTGGAGACATTTGTTTCGGTCTTAGAGCATTCGAGTAAAGCAAACTCTACAGACACGGTACTCTTTGGAAGTAAATCTGAAAATCTTAAGATGCTAGATCCTTTATTTTTTCCTGTCAGAAAAATCAGAAATCAACTCTTTCACCACGACCGACAACACATTCGTGCTTTGCGTCAGATACACGGAGTACTGTGCGATGTAATTCAGATGATAAATTCGAATTATGGAATTCCGATTCTCTTAATTATATCGTACGCCTTTGTATCTTTTGTCATGTTTACTTTTCTTGCCATGGATTCAAGACATGTCGACAGCATGGCTGACTGTGATGACGAAACTTCATGTGGCGGGGTTATCATGAATTTCTGCATTTCTTGCACTTGCATGATCAAGGTAATGGGTGTTGTAATGTCCTACCATACGACCAGTTCCGAGGCAGCTTATACTTCAACAGTTGTTCAGAAATTAATATCACAAATGCCTGTGAGAGCTGATTCGCTTGCTGAACTTCAGTTATTCTCGCAGCAACTCTGGAATACAGACTTCAGCTTCACAGCTTTCGGATTCTTTGCAATCAACCTCAATCTCCTATGTAGTGTGGCCGGAACTGCCACTACATACATCGTTGTCCTGCTTCAGTTGAAATGAATCTGAATGAACAGGCAGGATAAAGCACTTTGAGCTACTTCAGGCGAACTTAATTTCTTAATACTGTACCTCAGATGACGTCACAGTAACTACACGAGTGGATCCTAATTTTATACTAATATTATTACTTTATTTTTTTTCTTGGAACAGACCTAGATAACTATTTTTAATCCATGTTATTAATGTTACCTTACAGTAGTGTATTGTTGTTCTGATTCGAATGATGTTATGTTGAATTAAATATATCTATTTTTATAAACGTTTAACGCAATATTATTTTTTGCCAATATCATATTTCCAAACTAATGTTGAATATGGAATTTCATTTCTGCTGAAGATTTCTATCTTCTGAGATATAATACCAAGTAGTCCGTTGAAAGTCAACCCACGTTTCGGAGGAATACATCGCCTCCATGTTCAGACTCGAAGTATATGTCAAGCAAAAGACCAGCGTGAGAGCATGTGGCAAGATTTCATCGGCTTCCACGGAGTTATATCCCAGAATGTAGAACTCTTCATAAAAACTGCTGTATGCATGCTTATTGTTGTGGCAACTGTTAATCATATGAATATTACATGTAGTTACAATGAATTATAATAAATAAAACTTAATAAAATAAAAAGTGCAATCATTCGTATCTTTCAGCTGAGTATCATTAAGTATAATTGTAGACTCTTTAAACTTTTCAATTCTTTATAATAATGAATTATATGAAATAATTGAGCATCACATATCATCAGTAGGGACCGGATTTTAATGCAAATGCATATTTATTTGTTGCAACCAGAAAGTATGCTCGTTTGGGTATATGTATGAATTACTTCATTTCTTAAATTTTGGACATGGTTTGATGGTGCATATAAATGCATACCTTGCCTGCTTTATGAATAAGCATCATATTTTCGAAGATCTATATTTATACTGCATATTTCCTTTTTAAAATGTTTATCATATATATATATTTTTAATTTATGTTCAAATTTTTAATCATGGTCGCATGTATACAATTATTCTTTTCCAAATTAGAATATGTTGCATATTTGACTCAGCATTTCGTCATGATTCATGTTCCTGATGCAATATCCAGGACGGGACTTCCCCAATCCCTGTACTTGTAACTTGACTCATCCGCGTACCATGAAAGTGGCCGCGAAGAGATTAGTCGGAAGCGTTCACATGTAGCCGCTATTAACCTAATACTATTCAACCGATAAGGGACTTCACTTATTTATTTCCGAAGTCTCCATGACGTTCATTACGCTTCTTCATTTGAAGCTGGGGGCCATTCACATTAGTGGTGACTAGTCTGTAGTTAAGTTTGTTTAGCTTTCTGTAGTCATGCCGAAAGTGAAAGTAAGTCAGAAAACTAAATTACAGATGTATCAGCGGGAGTTCGAAGGAGAGATGTTAAGTACGGATAACGAAATTCTTTATTGCCGAGCGTGTAAGAAAACAGTTGGTTGTGAAAAACGCTTTCAAGTGCTTCAGCATTTGAACACTAATATACACAAAGAGAATATTAAAATTAAATCCACGAAAAGTGCTCCTGTTCAAAAATTGCTTAGTGAATTATCTAATAATAGTTTTTCACAGTTTTCCTTTGATTTATGCGAAGCCTTTTTTTAGCGGCAGATATTCCTCTGTGGAAACTAACCAGTCCTACTCTGAGAAACTTCACAGAGAAGTATGCACAGTGCAAAGTGCGGGATGAATCTACTGTGCGCGAAAATTACGTGAAGCAGTGTTACGATCTTACAATTTAAAGCATCAGAGATAAGATTCAAGATAATTTTGTGTGGGTATCAATCGACGAAACACAAGATTGTGAGGGAAGGTTTATTGCAAATTGTATAGTTGGATCCCTTTAAAGGAGGAACAATCTACCCACATCTTCTTGCGGTAAAACAGTTTGGAAACACAAATAGCTCCGCAGTTTCCGAATTTTTTATCAATTCCATGAATTTACTATTGCCGAATGGCGTTCAGTATGAGCGCGTATTGCTCTTTTGTGGCTGATGCCGCAAGTTATATGATCAAAGCAGGTACTGCTCTTAAAGTTATATTTCCAAATATGACACATTTGACTTGCCTTTCCCATGGGTTGCACCGTGTTGCAGAAACAATTCGTAAAATTTTCCGCTTGTTGACAAGTTGGTGTCTTCTGTGAAGAATGTATTTGTTAAAGTGCCATACAGAAAAAAAAAAGCCTTTAAAGCAGTAGCACCGAGCGTTCCACTTCCGCCAGAACCAATTTTAACGCGCTGGGACACGTGGTTGTGCGCAGCGAGTTATTATACCGAGCATTTAGAAACAGATAGGAATGTCGGAATAAATTTGATCCCAAAAGTGCAGCGTC
The DNA here is from genome assembly GCF_002891405.2 of Cryptotermes secundus. Taxonomy (NCBI): domain Eukaryota; kingdom Metazoa; phylum Arthropoda; class Insecta; order Blattodea; family Kalotermitidae; genus Cryptotermes; species Cryptotermes secundus. Next base: position 90,727 of record NW_019736400.1, read on the forward strand.
AATTCAAATTGCCCAAGATGTATTAAAAAAACACAGAACTAGAAACTAATCTTTCCTATATATCTGCTCACTTCTCTCATCTTCCATCCGCCATTTCCTCGCTGCAAGCAAGCAATAGCAATAGTACTTTGTATCAGTAGTTAAGTGTGTTCAAAACCACTGTTTCCAAATTGAGTTTGGTTGCTGGAAGAGTTGGTGAAGTAGTAAAGGAAAAAGTACACAGCATTCTTTTAAATTTCCAGGATATGAACAAATTTGTGAAATTGAAGAAATTTTAGCTGGTAAACATACTGAACTGCCAAGTAAAAAATCACTAACAGTGGAGCAAATAGCGGCTTTTGTACATGCGCCCCTAAGTTCCTGTGAGGTGGAAAGAAGTTTTTCCCGCTATAAAGACATCTTACGAGACATTAGGAGGCCACTAACTATGGAAAACCTAAAACATTTAGTAATTGTGAACTGAAACAATTCGGAGAGCTAAGTGTGAGTACCACTGGTTTTTTAAATTCGTAATGAAATATATTTGCTTTGTTGCAGGATTTGTAATTAAGTATAGCTTTTCATTGCAAGTGAATCATTTAGTGATTACATAAAATTAACTTAAAAATTCATTTGTTGGTCTTAAAATGATGTAAAATCAATTTTAATGTTTGGTAAAAATTTATATGTGCATATTTTAATGCATATTTCGGAAGTTTTTCATGCATAAATGCATACATATTTAAGGGATTATTAGGGCATAAAAATCCGGTCCCTAATCATCAGATACTCTTTATTCGTTTATATTTTCAATACTATTAAGTAAAAGCTGGCCCCTCGCAAGGAAAGAAGAAAACATACTCTGAATCTTTGAAAGAAGGATATTAAGAAGAATTTAGGGCCCAATTAAGGAATGGCATACGGAGATCAAGCTATAATCACGAAGTAGATCCTAAGGGTTCTGACGGTGATGTATAACACTCAGAATTACTGGGGTTTCGGACCCTGTCCATCGTCTGGTATTTTAGAAACTAGAAAACACAACAATTCTGAAACTGGATCTGTTTCCGTCCTCAGGCGAGAGGAGAAAACACCTACCCTGTTGGGTCCCTTAGAAAGAGCACTAGATTGAGGTTAGCTCTCTCTAAGGGACCCAAAAGGGTAGGTGTCTTCCCCCACTGATCTGAAGTGGTGACAGATTCAGTTTCCGAAACGTGTTGTTTTCTAGTTTCTAGAATACCGGATGATGGACAGAGGCCGAAAACCCAGGAATCCTGGGTATAACCATGAACTTTATGATTATGTAATGAACCCAACATAGTGAAAGCGTTTAAGATGAGGGGGACATCCTTTTGGAACGCAGGAGCAGAACCCTGGCATGAAGTTAACTCTACAGGAACCAGAGCTTACTCGAAGTGTAGTCAGGTGGCTGGATGCAGTTGAAGAAGATGTGTCTTAAGGTTAAGAGACAAAGCCACGTAAACTTCACTCAACGATACCCTGTCTGTGTTCAGAGATTTAACCGATGATCTTCCGAAACGGGGGGACTGCATCATCCACGCATCTGCGAAATTAAGTCCAGTTAAGATTAATTTAAATATGGGAGTATAGTTAATGGAATTTATTTTAATTGAAGTTCGAAACATAATTCATGCATTCATGGATCATTTTCTTTATTTATCATTTATTAGCAATCTGAATTAGCATTCTATGAGCTAATTTGCTGTCATGTACAATAATTATTCTATTCTACTAAGTTGGCTTGAAGAGCTGTAATCCATCAATTACGCCTCAGTTTTCCTGGAGATCGTTTGGCCAAGTTCGTCTTAGTCTTCTGTATTGTGTAGGTTGAAGGAGAGCTTCTATTGCGTTGTTGGGGTGAGATTCCAGTTTCTGATAATGTTTTTGGATTCTGTCTGTGATTACGGTTCTTACATATGGGATCTTGAGGTCGGTGTGAAGAGTTTGGTTTGACACGTACCAAGGTGCGTCAACTATGGCTCTAAGTATTTTGGATTGACTTCGCTGGATGATTGTTATGTTGGATTTGCTGACGCATCCCCAGAGCTCAATGCCGTATGTCCATATGGGTTTAATTATTGTTTTGTAGATCAGTAGTTTATTATAATAAACTATATTATTATATTTATTATATATATATTATTATATATTTATTATATTATATTACTATATTTATTATAATAAACTGGAAACACCATATAGCGAAGAAGAGAAAACAAATCGAAATTAAGTTCAAGGAAATAAATCGGAAATCTCACCTAACAATAGATAATTATCTATTGTTCTATTGATTTGTTTTCTCTTCTTCGCTATATGGTGTTTCCAGTTTAATGTTGAGTCCAGGTGTAGTCCTAAGTATTTTACTACATCCTGTTGTTGAATGTTAACATGATTTAGATGTACTGAGGGGCAGTTTCCTTTCCTGAGAGTAAAAGTCACATGCGCCGATTTGCTTTCATTCACTTTGTTTTCCATCGGTGTAGTCATTTCTCCATTAGATTCAGATGTTCTTGTAAATTAGATGAAGCAATTACCGGGTCTTCTGACGTAGCGAAAATTGCTGTGTCGTCTGCGAACGTACCTATTTTTGTTAACTTCATGGATCATCCGTTGAAACACAGACGTGTTACACAGAGACAATTCCAACATTTTATACTTAGCAAGTCGGCTCAATGATAACGCTTCTGATTTGTATCTGGCAGGAGACATTTTGAATCTCCCAAGATACAAAGCGTCCCGAGCATTTTCGGGGGTTTCCTGAGTCCTTCCAGGTTAATTGCTGTTTGGTGCCCTACAGTGGGCCAAGACTGCTTCGTCTGCGCCATTTTCAAGTAATTATTCTCCGTTATCAGATTATTTGACGCTGCATAGTCTGAATTAGTCACATCATTGTTAAATCAACTACAAATGACGTAAGTAAATCCACTTTCTTCTAATCCGCCAACACTGTCAGCTTACAGTTTTCTTGCTCTTAGTTTGCTGATGTTTAGATCAAGAGGTAAAAATGTAATCAATGTCTGTAACATGAAGTAGAGGCCCATAGGGTTGTGAGACGTCGAATCCCCCACATTTTCTAGACAATCCGCTCACACATGGCGGTGAGATTGTCAGTCTTATGCGACGGCCTCCCTTTACGCCCAGGAAGATTCCTGGTACTCATTTCTGTTAGAGGCTGAGTCGATCCCAGGGCCATAGTGCGGCTGAAAAGTTTAAGTGAATTGAAAAATCCAATGACCTCATCGGAAATCGAACCCGTGACCTTCCGGCTTGTAGTATAGTGCCTCAACTAACTACGCTACCGGGTGCCCCAAGTCAAGAAATAGGTAGACCTAATGGCGCATGAACTTCTTAATACTTCTACAACAGTGAGGCTGGTCTTCTGAGAGCAGCAAATTATTACCAGTAAACGCACCGATGATGCTTCCTTCATTCAATTACTCCGTTGCACTAACAAGCAGGCAGGACCAATCAGCGTAAGGTCAGTTGTGAGCGTGATTGCTCATAGCTCGTAAGAAGGACGGAAAAAATGTAATGATGAGCAAAAACAAAAGCAAAACAAAATCAAAACAACTTAATTTCTATTTTAGGTGATATTCGCGGGTTCAAGTCCCGATGAGGTCATTGGATTTTTTCAATTGACCTAATCCTTCCGGCCGCACTAGGCCCTGGGGTTTACTCAGCCTCTAACAGAAATGAGTTCCAGGAATTCATTAAATTCATATTTCTGGGAAGTGAAGCGCGGCCGGCGCGTAAGGCTGACAATCTTACCGCCATCTTTGAGCCGATTGTCAAGGTAATGTGGGACCCTTAACGTCTCACAAACCTATGGGCCTTCACGGCCTGTTACAGGGATAGCTTTACTTTACTTTTACAATATGTGGAATACTAATGGTAGGTGATCTGAATCCAAAATATCGGAGGGGATGACATCTGACATTATTATATTTTGCTGGACCACAATATCTAGCACTGTTACGCCACCTGTTAAACCGTTGTGACAGGGGGGCGTGGAGGCATCCCCGCTGTCACCTTCTGTACTGCAGTCACAGGGGTTGGGCTAAGGAAACGATTGAATTACTTCCTCTATCGTTGCTTCACTGGCTAAGGGCACACTGTTCACCGGGGTTGGCAGGAGGGCGCATGTGCGAAATGCGGTGAGGGAGGAAATCAGAAGAACAGAAACCTACATTCTCAACCTATGCTACCCTACATTAGTATAAACAAGCAATATACAGTTATATACAGTTTAGTAATATCACAAAGAGCCGACTGGTATCGGATTACCATTACACTTTCCTACACGATTCTTGGACCTCATCTTTCTCTCTATTTTCACCCAGTGCGGATCGCTAGTCTCCTCTTTCTCCTGTTCTACTCAACCACTGTATATATCTCTCTACACATCCCTGCCGCTAGACACCCCCTCTGCAGTCTCTACATTACACCTGGCTACCTCTGCATCACTCCGTTGGATCACTCTTACGCCCTGTACACTTGTTGTAACGTTCCTAACTCATGTCCCATTGGAGGAGTTACACTTTAATAATATCACAATTATTAAGCATGGCTATAAGAGTAGTTTCACTTACTTTGCGTCGAGACCGCGGCCGGATGGCGTGGCCCGGCGCTTAGTCGGTGCTTCTTCCAACATGGCCTCCGGCGCCAACTGCCCAAAATTACTGTTTGAATAATCTTCATAATAATTTGCTCTCCGGGTTATATACCGTTATTCATGCTAACTCATTATTTTCCCGGAGGGTGTAAGTCGGCCTCCAATGACGTCTTATCCCAAGGTGGGTAATCTCGTTGGCTGGGGTCCTAAGGGGATGGACACGCCCCTTATCTGCTAGACAATTTGGCTAACACTTTTGCCTGCAAACGTTCCCTCATCTTTCTCAAATGTAGATTCTGCAAAGTTAGCATTTCGAGGTACCTTCAATGTCATTCTGCTGAGAAGACATCGACGCGTCAAAGGCTAACGACCGTCAAACTCCATACGCAGAAATTCCTTGAAGTTCCTTAACCCTTCTTACATCCTCTTTCGTACATCTTAAAAGTATTTCCAGAAAATAATTCTATCCTAACCAACATTTTCCCCTAAAATACAAAAAATTAATCCTCTGTTAACATGCCGGGAGTATTACCGGGAGTCGACCTTCAGGCCACAACAAGCACGTCACCATTTCCCGTAGGGGAATAATGAGTGGGGCACTGTGGTGCTGAGATTTCGAATTCACTCATAACAAACGAATCCATTAGTTTCTCTCCTGAGGGTTTGAAACTCTGCTATTCCAAAATGGATGCTTAGCATTCAAATCACCTGCCAAAATAGACTTTCGCCTGAAGCTTAAGAGCTCAGTGACGTCAGCATCACTCCAGGCTCTGCATGGAGATTTATAAACAGCTGCAAGCAGCACTTCGCTATTACCAATTGGTATGCAGACCCCTGTCGCTTCTACTGAAACAAGGGGTGGTAGGTCTACATGGTTAAGGGGAATGCCTTTTCTAACTGCAACGGCAGTCCCGCCTTTTCTGACCGATTGGCAGTCGATTTTATAAAAGTGGTAATTTGGAAGAAAGAACTTTTCATGAGGTTTCAGATGTGTCTCTGAAAACAGGGCCACATCTACCTGTAGGTCTTGCAGCTGTTTACTGAGCTCATAGCGCTGCCTCCCAATGCCGTTTGCATTGAATTAAATTGAATTGAATTTATTTACATTCTGTGGGGCTCTCTCTTGTCCACGTGTTTGTGTAGTCTTGTCATTACTCCGATGACAACCCACTTCTTCGGAACAGTTTGTTGGCCCTGAAAAGGACCGTGGCTGCTGAGATGATTGACCGGTGAGGTAGCGCGGCGCGCGCCGGTAAGGAGAAAGGCTAGTGAAAGGCGAGTGGCCTGACCGCAGTGCGGCCGTGGCTGGAGGTTGCTTGGTTGCCGTGCGGCAGCGTGAGTTGGAGGTTGCTTAATCGCCGTGCGGCGGCTGCTGCTGGTGAAAAGGCTAGTCGTTGAGCGCGGTCGTAGGAGCCATGAGGCAGTGGCTACGCCAGATGCCCAGTGGGTTGGACCGTAACACGACCACCGGCGAGTCCAGGCGCGGTGCCCCAGTGAGTCGGGTGTGAGAGCGCTGGAGGGCCGAGGCAGTCGTGCCTGGCGCAGCCTGCCGATGTCTCCGAAGACCGAGCGCTGGCGACGAAGCCTGCTGGTTGAAGTTGCTTGATGTGAAACTGCTGAACTGAATCGATGAGTCTGAGTCTGAGTCTGAGTCACATTGCAACTGACGGTCAGTCAGTCTGTCAGTCTTGGTGTCGAGCCCCAGCTGGGGCTCATGACCAGATATTTCTTTTGACTGAAAGTTACTGTCTTGTCCATGTGTAGCGCCCTCTCTGACGAGAGGTCGGGTCTGTCATTTGTTAGTTGAATCGATGAACTGAAGTCGCTCCTTTTTATACGCTGGTCGGTGGGGCGGAGCCAAACTCGAAAGTGAGGAGCAAGAATTGATTGGCTAGCGCGCGTAATGGTGAAAAGTGATGTGAAGAGCGAGCGCTGCAGAAATGCGTGAGATTCGATTCGATTATGAGATTGGTGCCGTATTTGGAATAGGCGGATCGTCGGACGTTTATTCACCGTGTGAGTGAGACGTTAGCTCGT
>NW_019736401.1:0-6482 GCF_002891405.2 Cryptotermes secundus
CGTAAAATTCTGGGCTGTAAGAAAGGTTAGTGCATCTGAGCATAAATTTCTGAAATAATGTGATGTAATAGGCTTTAGAAAATTTTGAATCTTTTCTCAGGAATATCTTTAAATTCCTTGTGTGGGGGTACCCCAAGCAGTAGGTCTCAGGGCAGTCGGAGTTCTCCTCAGAAAACTAGCCTAGCACGGGCCAAGTCCGTATTGTCGTGAGTGGATGTCCTGTAAGCTAGGAGAAAGAGAGTTAAGCAGCTCCGTGATAGGGCGCAAGCTCGTCCATTAGTACTTCCACTCAATATCATGTACTCGTCATCTTTCATTCTCCATTCATGGTGGGGTGACAAGCGTCTCACATAACCGGTACTTCCTCTGTTTTCAGTGTCTTTATCCGTTTTGCCGTGTGTCGTCCCCTCCACAAGGTCAAAACCATGCTTCCTTAAATTCTTCCTGAGTGGCCCTAATCTCTGGTATGCTCGCTCAACCATGGCCCTGTTGCAGTTTCTCCAACGAAATTTTTCTTCTGTCGTTCCAATTTCGCACGGTGTGTCATCCATCTGCGGGCGACGTCCAACCTCTTCTTCGGTTTCTGGCAGCGGCGCTCCCCGACCAGTTTTCGGTCCCTAAGCCGTTCCTTCTTCGGCTCTGGGAACGGCAACACTGTTGTTTCCACGGAAAACTCTCTTCGTTCAGTCGTCTCAGGTTTTCTAGCCCCTGAGTTCGGCTCTTTACCTTGCAGACTCGGTTCTGTCGCCTCTGGGCAGGCCATCGTATATTTCGGGCGTACATTTCCTCAAACCGCTTCGAGCGGGTTCCTTCGCGCAAAGTCTTCATGTCAGCCTCCGCATTGTCTCGCACGTCTTTCATATTGTCGTCCATTCAGGCTAGGATTTCTACTTCGGCGGCTTTCCCATTGACCCTAAATTCTTACAAAAGGAATTCCATAGTCTTCCGTGTCACCATTTTCGTAAGACAACGCTGTAAATAAGTTGCAAACACTGCTGAAAAATTCAAAAATACCCGAGCCGCTAAGTTCTGACACCAAATATGTCACGTGTAGAGGGCACGCATTACGAAATGATGGGTTCTACTATGGATGAAAGGATATATTAACAGCTTCGGTACACACACTCTCTTAATTACACTGAAATTACAGCGCTACCGCCGATTTACGCACACTTGAATTCGCCGTCGCACATGCACTAGAATTTTCTCTCCTAAACTAATCGTCTCCTAGCAATTGATCCACACTAAGGAATTGGGACTTCAAATCAATCCAGATATTGCACATGAGATCTTCCAATAACAATTCCAGTATCACTGCACCGTCACACTCCTAAAATTTTTCTATACACCCTTCTCATTCTCACATTCAAACTTTTGTATTCCCTGATCCTGTTCGCTTGCTTTCGCCACTCCCAACTACTAGGTAACGCAATCTAATACTGAATACTGGCTGAAGTAATAGTCAAAGTCACATTGCGAACGACCTTCAGTCAGTCTGTCAGTCAGTCAGAAAGTCTTGGTTCCGAGCCTTATCTGGGTCACATGACNCAGATATAAATTTTTACACATTTGACAGTTACGTAATTATTTTTATGGGACGCCATCTTTGACAAGATGACGGGTCCCTTTGGATATACAGCCGGGCCGTAGCAGCGCGGCCTTTCTTGGGTACCAATCCCTTGAGACTCGCGACAATAATTTACTCTCTCAGATTTGAGGCTTCCCGTTTGGTTGCCTACTACGACTCGCAGGGTCACTGTGGAAGTATTCGACCAGGCCTCCACACGGAGAGGAACAATGGCTGAACGTTTTCAGGTGTATCTACCCACGAATTGCCTAGCAATAGACGCTCTACTTTGAGTGACCTCACATTATAAGGGGTGGGTTATTTACTAAGCATTGCGTAGTAACTGGATGAGTGGGGATATGTGACGTCATTCGCACTGCGTTATGAGCAATCCACGAGTTCACAGTGTTATCGCCTACCGACGACAAGACACAATCAGCAACTTTCACGGTGCGCGGTTGCCTCGAGGCCTATGGGACTTAAGAGTTTCTGCACAGAACCAATACCCCATAGTATTATAATAAGTATGGATCTGTGAAAAATATTATCATACATTTGCGCAATATATTTCTGCTTGGAGAGAAGATGGTTGATCAGTTGAACACTCATTTAATTTTCGCTTCGAGATTGACATATATTAACAATAAATCGAAATGTACCATAGCAATAATCCTAAGGAATCATTCTAAGATACTCCGAATGAATGTCGACGCAGCATAATGTTCCTCAAACGAAATACTCCACACCGATCATGGTATGTCTTCCGTTCAATGCTTCATCCAACAAAAAACAACAGACATCTCATGAAAATCATACCACATAAAAACCCACTCCTTAATACTCTATCGGCAAGAGAAGAAAACAGACGACTCAAACAGAACTGGCCAATTAATCTGATTTGAAATACTGAGGATTCGCCGCTGGATCCCTTCTCATCACATCATCTAAACAACCAAAACATCAGCTTATAGGATGTACGAGTATATTCTGAGAGCTGATTAATTAAATAATTAGAAAAAACGGATGTATATAAAATATATAGAATGCATCATTTGGGGGCCTTCCAGCAGAATGTCTTTATGATTTAACGTAACCACCCAGCTTTTGTACTTCCCATTCTGCCCCACATTTACGTGGCGTATTTGAGGCTGACTCCAAGGCAAACATCCAGTTTTTTCGTGGGATATTCGATGGACTTCCACTTTACTGCACGCAGCTAGTGTACATTTATCATCAGCTTCCTAGTCTTTTTTTGCCAAAAATGATTCATTTTTGAAAGTCTGGAAGCAGTACNATACACAGATATTACGCAGGAGGATATATACGAGATATATTGTTCAAATACATGAAATTCTAACAAGAAATTTCGGTAGTTATGCTGTCATCAATATACACCACACACGGCTTGGCGCAGCCTCCAAGAAGTAACAGTATCTGCGGTGTGACCTGTCTTCACAGTATTTGCAGATTTGCTATTTCAGTAGATAGCACAATATATTTTCGGCAAGTCGTGGAGGCAGAGCTGATTTTGGGCAAACAGTGTGTGTGTGTAACCTCGTTCTCGGCAAATTACGGCTCCATATTTTAGCTTAAATATGAACTGTAGCTACAGAATTTCCGACAACTGGATGCGTGTTAGAGCTCAAATCAAGATACATGAAATGAGGCCATTTATGTGTTACGTGCATTTGGCTTTTGCAAGGACCGTTAATATGAACTATTAAAACAGGAAATTATTGAGAAAATCTCTTAGCAGAACTCTATATTATGATTTTTCCATTCGAGTGTTGGGTTTCTTTTTCTCTCTCTAGGTCTCAGAAGGACAAGGCCGCAGGCAGGAGCAGCAAGCGACACCCAAGAGGGATTGGAAGGGGGCGAAGCCTTCCAAGATACCTGTATTGATCAAATCAAAGGTACGATAGTTGTAATGGGATGCCTCTCTTATCCAGCAATAGTTTATTTCTTATTGTCATCGACACAATATAACTAATGGCAAGCCCTGGAGGCAGAGCTGATTTTGAACAAACAGTGTGTGTGTGGAACCTAGTTCTCGACAAATTCGGCTCAACATTTTAGCTTAAAAATTAATCGTTGCTCCTGAATTTCCAACAACTGGATGCAGGAAAGAGCCCATATCAAGATGCATGATATGAGGTCATTTATGTGTTACGTACATTTGGCTTTTGCCGGGACTGCTAAATATGAATTATTAAAAGAGGAAATTTTTAAGGAATATCTCTTAGCAGAACCCCACCTTATGATTTTTCCATCCGTGCTCTATATATTCGAGATCTGTGATTTTTATCTCTAGGTCTCGGAAGGACAAGATCGCAGGCAGGAACAGCAAGCAAGGCCCAAGAGGGATTGGAAGGGGGCGAAGCCCTCCAAGATACCTGTATTGATCATGTCAAAGGTACGATAGTTTGAATGGGATGCCTCTAATCCTGCATTAGTTTATTATTTATTGTCATCAACACAATGTAACTAATCCGAAAAATTCTGGGCTGTAATTTAAGTAAATACATCTTAATGTAAGTTACTGGAAAAATGGGTTCTAACAGGCTTTTGAAGCCAGTATATAAGATCTCGCGGCAAAACCAGTTTCCAAAGATTCGTCTTATATTGAGCTATCCCATATCCGATTACATTAAACTTAAACCCAAAACGAACACATATAATACACCGAAGAAAAAGAGCCATAACTTCCAGCTGGCTGGTGTGGTGACTTATAGCATGGGACATACGCGTATGTAAGCTAGTAACTCTCCCCTTATCGGCTGGAAGATATGATTAATTTTGTTCATGTTGAATTTGTTTCTTGTTCCACACGCAGAGCTCTGAAATATTTCAATCATGTAACTCTCAGTCCTCGGTTGGCAATCGGCACAAAGAATGTTGTTAAATGTAGAGGATACAGCACTTCCTGCAAACCATTCTCAGGCCCTGAATTTCCCCGTACCAACATTTTTCCTTTGGTTTTGAAGCCACGAGTAATAGTTGATATCACAGCCTCCGTTCTTTGAATAAGTTATTTAAGGACACTTATGTGCCCCAAACTGTCCATCAAGATGTGGTCAACATGGGTATGTGTGTTTTTCATCCAGAAATCTGAACGGACAACAGAGGAAGGTAATTCGGCACCTGTGGACTCAATCAAAGTGCAGAGGGCATACTTAGAAGAATACAATGACAAGGAGACTAAAGGTGTGTAATTTCATTTCCTCTTAACTTCACTGTGAACAGTAATGAGTTGAATTTTCTCGCGGGTCTCTGACACGTAACTTTGTCGTTCTATTAGATTTCTCGTAATAATACGTATAAATGGAAATAATGCAACTCCAGTGTTTAGTCCATTTATATAGGAAAACATATCGGAAAATTTGAACCTTTACGCAAATTCCAGTATGTTTCATTAAACATTTTCCTTAAAGCATAATTATTTCACTTGGTTCTCAATATTCTGTGAGGATGTTGCGCAAATTAATGTACAAACTGAATCATAGGCTATCTAATAATCTATGAATAGCTGATGTATTATCTCGTTGTATCCAAATTACATTTAGTAACTGACGAAAAGAAAATAGCTTATTTATTTTTCAAAACATAAGTCGAATTATAATTACATCATGTATAATCTTTACTATGCAACTTCTGCTAGAATGGCTGAATGACAATGGTCGTACACAGGAAGAGCTAGCCAGACATTTCCCGCTGCAACGAATACGCAAGCAACAGAATAAGAACTGCATATTCTACTTGCATTTGTCGAGAAATTATAAAGAGTGAGTTTGGGTAATTTGTCAGTTGAGCTCTGTTAGGGATGCTGAGGAAGGTTGGTGCCGTATTTAAATTTACATTTCAGTTGAAGGATATTTTCAGGGCAGAAGTGACGTGAGCACATAAGCTGAAGAATTACCGTTGTTTATGTCTGTTGCCCAGCAACGTCTAGTGATCATATTATAGGCAGTATAACTGAAGCATATAATGAGTTGTAAAGAGTATCAAACTAGCTATATAATTTTAATTGCTTCAAATTTTTTGTCTTGTTGTCACTACAATTTTCAACTGTGGGATTGTCGATGTTCTAAATGACAACCACGTAGAACTATAACAAATGTATATAATATATATTCTATAAATTGAATGTACAGAATGACTGCGAAGCTATGTGAAATATTCAAATTTGGCTGGGCCTCAAAAGGGCAGTCAGTTGCATAGCGAGTGCGCTGGCAGAATTTGCTCCTATGTAGTAGGCCAAGTCTTACGGCCGTTCAGCTAGCCTGGCTGGACCGTGAAGTAGTGCTGCATGCGCCGGTAGAAATAGGTGCCTACGGTGTGGTTGCTCGAGTTGCTGCAGCTGCGATAGTTGCCTGGTCGCAGAGCGTGGTCGCTGGAGACTTGCGGCAACCACGTCAGTTGACTGGTCACAGAGCGTGGTTGCTGGAGACTTGTGGCAACTACGTCAGTTTCCTGGTCGCAGTGAAGAGCTGATGATTCTGATGACTGATCGTTCTCAACTGAATGTGATCACCGACTTTTGCGAGTTAAATTCAAATTCATGTTGCAACTGACAGTCAGTCAGTCTGTCTGTCTTGGTGTCGAGCCCCAGCTGGGGCTTATGACCAGATATTTCTTTTGAATGAAGTTACTGTCTTGTCTATGCGGGGCGCCTTCTCTGACGAGAGGTCGGGTCTGTCATTTGTCAGTCAGTCTGTATTAATAAGTCCACTCTCTCTATTTATATACATTTACAAATACACAATAATTCCTTACTTCTAGGTGCAATATATACAAGGCCTCTGTTAGTACAGGTTCAGTACAGAAGGTTATGCCCTATTTCTAGTATTATTCGCTACCACGGGAGTCTAGTCACTTGAAGGTCGTATCCCTGTCCGCCGCCAAGTTTAAGCCTCTT
>NW_019736401.1:7611-15637 GCF_002891405.2 Cryptotermes secundus
TCAGGGATTTTATTAATTTCTGAACGTCACATGGTCTGATCCTTAGAGGGGGGGTTTTCATCCACCGCTTCCAGCAGAGCTTGAACTCTAGCCTCCACCCGATCTTCATGGTTTTCATCGCACAGGTCATGTGTCGTGAACTGAATTTCCAAACAGTCGGCAATTTCGTTGGCTTTTCAGAAGGATGAAATTTTAGGCGAGAAGAACCATGAACAGCTGTTGGTGCCCTTGGTCCGTCTCTATGAAGGAGAGATTTCGCAATGGGCCATATACACGGAGGCGTGACTTCAGCGTTACTTATTTTTGTTTCCCACCGTTCAAGTGCCTTTTTACTGGTCATCCGCCTGATTGATTTGGGGACCCAATTGACTGACGTTTTACATGCTGGATCCCTGGTTTCTTGCCACAGTTTTCGTAGCCTCTGCTTGTATTTAATCAGACGATCTAGACCAGGAAGATCGTTGTTTAAGTCCGAAAATGTAAGTTTACTTGTCGACATCCTGTATGCCGAAGCAATAGAGGCTGCAAAGTCGCGTGCCGCTTTATCGGCTTCAACCCCCGAATTAATTTCTAGTTTAGGTGATATTAATTCAGAAGCGAGGCTTTGAAACAGCTCCCAATCTGTAAATTTTTCAATATGTTCAGAAAGGTTGCTAATTTTAACGTGATCCAGTATGTGAAATAATATTAGTAGGCGATCTGAATCCAAAATATCAGAGACGATGACCTCTGACACTCTGATATTTTTGTGAACCACAATGTCTAACACGTCACCATTTCTCGCAGGGGAATAATGAGTGGGGCACTGTGGTGCTGAGATTTCGAAATCGCCCATATAAAATAAATTCATGAGTATCAAACCTCAGAGGTTTGAAACTCTGCTATACCAAATGGGTTCTTAGCATTCAAATCACCTGCCAAAATAGACTTTCTTCTGAAGCTTAAGAGCTCAGTGATGTCAGCATCACTCCAGGTTTTGCCTGGAGATCTGTAAACACCTGAAAGCAACACTTCGCTCTTACCAATTGGTATGCAGACCCCTGTCGCTTCTACTGAAACAAGGGGTGGTAGGTCTACATGGTTATGGGGAATGCCTTTCTTACTGCAACGGCAGTTGCGCCGTTTCTGCCCGAGTGGCGGTCGATTCTATAAAATTGGTAATTTGGAATAAAGGACCTCTCATGAGGTTTCAGGTGTGTCTCTGAAAACAGGGCCACATCTACGTGTAGGTCTTGTAGCTGTTTATTGAGCTCATAGCGCTGTTTCCCCATGCAATTCGCGTTAAATGCTATGACTTTGAGGGGCCTATGAACTCTAGTGGCCATTCTGTTTCATAAAGTTTAGAACAATTTTGGTAATGGCCATTATTTTGTCCTTCTCGGACACTGCACCACTGACTTCTGTCATAATCTGCTGTACTACAGTCACTACTCTCAATATATTGTCGGGAGACTGATCGTTTACATTAGTAGTCTGAACTGACTGACCTGTTTCTTTCTGTAGTGCAGGGGCCGGTACAATTTGCTTCTTTGTAGTGGCTGGAGCCACCGGAACATGGCTTTCCTGAGGGCGCTGATGCTGCTCTGCTGCACTGCCTCGGAGTGCCGCTGCGATGGATTCACCTGGAGTTACGGTTGCTGAAGAGAACACCCTCCCCGTAGTTTTGGACGTTCTCTGAACCCTCCTTCTCTGTTGCTATTTTTTGGCACGTTTGCAACCCCAATAATTGGCGGGATGTGGCTTTTCTTCCTCCGCCAATCGGCAGTTGCAGCATACTGGGGTGGAGGCAGAGTTCTCCTTCTCTGGGCACTCCTTGTGTAAGTGGCCACCTCCGACCACAAACAACGTGGGGGCTGTTTGCAGTTAGCCCAAACGTGGCCGAACTGCTGGCAGTTGTAGCACTGTGTGAGCCTGTTTTGTGCCTTGTATGCCTCTACCTTGATGGCAATGTGGCAGAGGTTGGTCAGTCGGAAGATTTCTTGGGACTTCTCAGTTCTGGGAAGTGTAACAAGGAACAAGGGAAGGTAGATGGTATGTGTTCCTTCTGGAGGAGTCCGACGACTGGTCATTTGTTTGACGCTAATGATGTCAAACCCCAGACTCACCAGACCGTCAGAGATATCTTCCGCTGGAGTATTTTGGGGAAGGTGGCGGATGACAGCTTTGATGTTTTTTTTTCTGATTTTGGAAAGTAGGAAAAGTAAGCCAAATTGCTGTCTTCAAGAAATTTCTTTATGGCTGAAAAGTCCGCCATGTCTTTTGTGAGAATTCTGGTCCCACTTCTTGTGTTACGGAACTCAAAACTGTCATTAGTAATGTCTTTGAAATTCCTCTGCAACTGTATCAGGTTAGTTGCATAGTTTAGGACAATGGGAGGAGGCCTACCTAACCTGCTGCAAGATGGTTGCTCTTCTTTGTCGGATGTCTTCTCCGCGACGTCCATTTCTGTTGCCCTGAGGGGCGAGAAAAAGGTTTTCGTTGGTACTTCAACACGGGATTTTATCCTGGGGTCCCTTGGGCTAGGTGACGGCTTTGGCTTTTTAGTCTGCTCCTCTGAGGGGTTTCGTTTACGTCGTCATTGTTTCCGAAATTCCTCAGTTGATTCTTCTTTCTGCCCCAGCAGGAGCGACTCTCGCAAATCCCTGTGGATGGAAGCGTACAAGCCCAGCATGGCTGTAAATAGAGCCTTACCGTCGAGATGCTTACATAGCACTGTTCATTCAGACTCGGATTTTGTAATGATTTTGCTCCAAACTCCGCCCTTTCCATTTATGGAGGGCTATGTCTGGATAAGCTGCCATATTATTTGTAAGCCTTTGCCTGTCAGTTCGATTTCCTCCTGGCAGTCAGGGTTATTAGTTTTTAAATTTTCGTGGTTCCTGTCAAAGGAAGCCACGATTGCATTCCACCGCATTCCAGCCCACATTTTGAAAAGTAATATTCGATCAGGTGATCATCATTATCATCATCGAGACAGGAGAGGGGATTGAGTTGGTTCGGAGTGATCAGTCTGTTTGACGATTCGTCTTGACTCGGTCGTTGAAAAATTTTGCCAGGTGGTGGAAGTTTGGCAGGAGTGAGATTAGTTCGAGAGACGCTTACGGAAGGAGTTTTTGAGCTGTCTCAGGTGACGATAATCTTTGAGTGTGTTCGTCTGCAGCCACCTAGTTGACTTTTCTGCCACCAGTGTATAATGCGCGGCTAGTGCATCGGAGGCGGTGGCTGTGCCGTCTGCAACGGACGAAATGACGGAGCCGATATCTTGTGAACTGGAAATAGAGCGTAATCTGCTGTACTGAGCCTGGACTGAGAGAGGCCTAGTTTAATTGTACACAAAAGTAAGAAATAAGTGTGTATTGTAAATTTATGTAAATACAGACAGTGGACATATTAATACAGAGTGACTGAGGAATGACAGACCCGACCTTTCGTCAGAGATGGCGCCGAACGTAGACAAGACAGTACCTTTCATTCAAAAGTAATATCTGGTCATGAGCCCCAGCTGGGGCTCGACTCCAAGACAGACAGACTGACTGACCGTCAGTTGCAACATGACTTTGACTCTGACTTATTGATCTAGGAGTGAGTGTTGTCAGTTAGACCGGCGAAACAGCGTGTAAGTATTTGGGATGTTCCCGCACACCCATTCATACAGCGTCTGTATTCAACCATGCACGTGAAAATATTAATAATATCATATTTTATAGGATGCCATGAATGAAAAGAAAATAAGACAACACAGAGACGAATTTTGGAGATGTGATTCAAGATCATTGACACAATTGCAGAGCTCAGCCTTTCTCGTGGCCTTCATTACACGGAGCAATGAAAATGTACGTCATTACTAATAGTTGCCTCGATCTGTTGCAGGAATTTCCACGAATGACAGGCGGGCGAGGTTTGAACGACCAGAAGATACCATCGGTGCATCTTTAAAACCAGGATCCAGCATGGCCTTGAGGCACAGCCTGTTTCCAAGGCGTCGTACTATTTTGACCTATCCCATCCCCGATTACACTCAAGTGAAGCCTAAAACGCACACTTATAATACACCGAAAACTTGTGGCCAAAACATCCAGGTGGGTGGTGATTTGACATATTCCGTGGTTTACATTTAAGTGAGAAATCTTCCTCGTAGTTGTATCGTCTTACTTTTCCTTTCCCTCTGCCCTGCTTTTCTGCTTTACTGAATGCATTCAGAGTTTCACTTATAATTTTTTCTTCTCTATCACTGATTGATATTTGATATTGCTGGAAGATACACAAAAATTATGAAGGTGCAGGTATGTGTGATATTTGATGTTAATTAGTGAAATTCAAACACAAATTTGTATTGGTGTACTTACAAGAATGTTCATCACGCACATTTTGATGCAGCTCCCAGTTGGTCGCTTGACGCGGTGTGAAACATCCACTTCCCACAACATCCCCAACCTCACTAAACACCCGTTCATATTGTTTGGTAGCCGACGATACAGGTTTGAAATTGAGCAAATAGTTGTAGGTGTTCACCAGATCAGGAAAAATATTGACGTCAAAATTATTTAAAAAAATAATTGAAATTACGGATACTCCATCCAATGATTACAGGTACAGTTTATATAAAAGAAATTTCAGTCCATGCGTGAGTCTTTGGTTTTCTTATGTTCCTATATTCTATATTTCACAGCCCTGCGTTATGTACAGATTAGAGAGCTCGGTGTCTTTTTCTGTCTAGATTTCGGATGTACAAGTTCGCAGGCAGGAGAAGAATGCAAGAAACAACGAAGACAATTTCAAGAAGCCTTCCAAGATACCTGTATTGGTCAAATCAAAGGTAAGAGGATTATGGAAGGGAGTCCACTCTAATCGTATACTAATTATATTATTACATTAGTGTTAAATCTGTGGAAAAATAAAATTGCTGAAGAAATTCTTTATAAGGAAGAATTAAAAGTAAAGTCGAACACTCATTTAATTTTTGCTTTCAGGTTGGCATATTTTTACAAAAAATCGGAAAATGTGTACAATTCCAGAAATATTTAACTAACGGAGAAAACAAATACAACTTCGTCGCAACAAGTATCATGTTAATATTGGTAAATGCATTATTTGGGGCCCTTCCAGCAGAATATCGTTATGATTTAACGCAACCACCCAGCTTTTGTACTTCCCATTCTGCCCCACCCTTTAAATGGCGTATTTGAGGTTAACTCCAAGGCAAACATCCAGTTTTGTTCGTGGTATATCGATGGCTTTCCACTTTACTGCACGCAAACAGTGCCCATTTATCATCAGCTTCTAATTATTTTCTTGTCATAACAGATTTATTTTTGAAAGTCTGTAAGCAGTATACAGATATTATGCAGGTGGATATATAAGAGATATATTGTGAAAGTACATGAAATTCGAGGAAAATTTTCGGTAGTTATGCTGCCATCAATATACACCACACACGGGTTGGCGCAGCCTCCAAGAGGTAACAGTATCTGCGGTTTGACGTTTCTTCAAGTTATTTGGAGAATTTCAGTACAGAGCAAAGCATATTTTCGGCAAGTCGTGGAGGCAGAAATTATTTTGAGCAAACAGTTTGTGTTGAACCTCGTTCTCGGCAAATTACGGCTCAACATTTTAGCTTAAATGAACTGTAGCTACTGAATTTCCGACAACTGGATGCCCGTAAGAGCCCATATCAAGATATATGATATGAGGTCATTTATATGATACGTGCATTTGGCTTTTGCCGGGACTGCTAAATATGAACGGTTAAAAGAGGAAATTATTGAGGAAAATCTCTTAGCAAAACCCCACATTATGATTTTTTCATTCGTGCTGTGTACATTCGAGCTCTGTGATTTTTATCTCTAGGTCTCGGAAGGACAAGACCGCAGGCAGGAACAGGAAACCACAGCCAAAAGGGATTGGAAGGGGGCGAAGCCTTCCAAGATACCTGTATTGATCAAATCAAAGGTACGATAGTTGTAATGGGATGCCTGTCTAATTCAGCATTAGTTTATTTCTTATTGTCATCAACACAATGTAACTGATAGCACGCTGTTGCAGCAGAACTGATTTTGAACAAACAGTGTGTGTGGAACCAAGTTCTCGGCAAATTACGGCACAAAATTTTAGCTTAAAAATTAATTGTTGCTACTGAATTTACGACAACTGGATGCAGGTAAGAGCCCATATCAAGATCCATGATATGAAGCCATTTATGTGTTACGTGCATTTGGCTTTTGCCGGGACGGTTAATATTAACTATTAAAAGAGGAATTTATTGAGAAAAATCTCTTAGCAGAAACCCGCGTTATGATATTTTCATTCGAGTGCTGTGTTCTTTATCTCTAGGTCTCGGAAGGTCAAGACCGCAGGCAGGAGCAGCAAGCAACTCCAAAGAGGGACTGGAAGGGTTCGAAGCCATCCAAGATACCTATCAAATCAAAGGTACGATAGTTGTAATTGGACGCCTCTCTAATCCTGTATTAGTTTATTTCATATTGTCATCAACACAATGTAACTAATGGCACGCTGTTGAAGCAGAACTGATTTTGAGCAAACAGTGTGTGTGGAACCTCGTTCTGGGCAAATTACGGCTCAACATTTTATCTTAAAGATTAACTGTAGTTACTGATTTTCCGACAACCAGATGCGGGTAAGAGCCACACCAAGATACATGAAATGAGGTCACATATGTGTTGTATGCCTATTTCTTTTACCGGGAATGCCAAATATGAACTAACAAAATTATAAAATTTTGAAAAAACTTATATAATGATTTTACAATCGTGCTGTATAAATTAGAGCCGGAAACTGATGCCGGAAGCAGCGTCATCAGCAGAGACTTCAAACACAGAGCAAATGATGCTCGAGATGGTTCAAGTTCGTATAGCAACAGGCGTGACCAGAGTGGTTTGAACGTCTGTTGTACTGCGATGTGGAAAGCAAATGGAAAAACTACCACATTATCACTTTTCCTGGATAGTCCCTTTCCAAAAACAGAGATACAATGATAAAACAAATCGGAGGGGCGGATAGAAGTGCCCAGAAGACGAGAAAGAAGATGTAAGAAGATGCTGGATGACCTTGGGTACAGAAGAGGATATTTTAATTGAAGGAGAAAGTTTGAGATCGCATTAAGTGGAGGAACTCTTTTGGAAGAGACTGTGGACCTGTCGTCTGACAGATTACTGATGAATGAATGAATGAAATTATAGCGCTGTCTGATTTATCTCTAGGTCTCGGAAGGACAAGACCGCAGGCAGGAACAGCAAGCAACACCCAAGAGGGATTGGAAGGGTTCGAAGCCTTCCAAAATACCTGTATTGATCAAATCAAAGGTATGATAGTTGTGAATGGGACGCCTCTCTAATCCTGCATTAGTTTATTTCTTCTTGTCATCAACACAATTTAATTAATATGCAGTATTCTGGAATATAATATAAGTAAGTACACCTGCATGTGGTTTACTGAAGTAATGTAATATAACAGACGTTGACAAATTTTGAATCTTTCGCATACCTATCTCTTTGTTTGGAGTCGTATTGTGTTATTTTCATATAATAAATTTGGAAACCAATTAATTTGGATAAATATGAAATTCCAACCGTAATGTTTGTGTAAGTGTTCACATGAAACGTGGGCTTTTATATAAATAATGAGTGCATACATTACATAAGTAATAAAAAATAATATAATTGAATATTAAATGCATAAGTTCGAAATATTCAACACATACCCATCAGGCTATATTTTAGTTCCAAGTATTGTCTCTAAACGTTCATGTTCCCGTTTAAACGGTGCCTCAATAATTTACTCTTTCGACATCATGTGGGGTCATGAATATACAGTCCAAAACAGTTACTAACTTTTGTGCGTGCAATATTAGGAATGGCTTATGTTTTACAAAATTCATCCACCTTCGCACTTATAATCAATTTGTATGAAATTTGAGTAGAAATTTTTAATATGTGTTCACACAAAATTTCTTTTGTAAGCTTAGTTAAGAATAGCGAATTTCAGAGAACAAAAATAGAGAGAAATTATG
>NW_019736401.1:19132-20635 GCF_002891405.2 Cryptotermes secundus
ACACACTTTACAAAACCTACACAATATTCTATTCACTCTACATTCAGAAGTTTTCACGTATTAATTACGTGGGAGCTACGCAGGTTGGGCCAGACTCAATTAGGCAGTTTTGATCATGAATAACTAACTAATCCAACAACACAAGGGATAATGGGAAAGTACCTTTTATTTTCGATAGATGGCAGCATCATACGATATGCTGCGAACCAGGTCAATACTCTGCTTACTTAGTGCGCATCGAGGAAACGTCGTGACCGGTAGACGGTTACCTATCGAGCAGCGTGTAAAATATTTGCGCCTTTTCTCAGTTACTAACAATGTATCAGAAGTCCAGCGCAGGATGTTGGAAGAGTTTGGACCGTCAGCAGTCCACATGGACACAATCGTCCGGATAAACAAGCAGTTTCATGAAATTGCCAGTGCTTTGAATCCCAAACATCCTGGTCAGCCGAGAACTCTCCGAACTGCTGATACACAAGCACGTGTTGCTGCGGAACTGGCATCATCTCCTCAGAAATCGAAGTCTACCCGCCGTTTGTCGGCCCTACTGAACATTTCGAGGACAAGTTTGCGGAGAGTTGAGTGACATGAAGCTGACGCCATACCATCCACAGATTATTCATGTTCTTAATGAGGACGAGTTCGACAGGCAACTTCAGTTCGCCGAATTGACGCTGACCAAGTTTCAGGAGAACCTGACCTTATCCGGAATATTGTCTGGACAGATGAGGCCAAATTTCACACATCATGATCGGTAAACAGCCACAACTGCGTGTTTTGGAGGCCAGGGAACCCCAGTGCCACCATTGAATACGATTTTCTGTCCCCGGAAGTGATGGTGTGGCGCGGCGTGACGTACGAAGGACTGATTGGCCCGTCCTTCCTTGAACGTTTCGTCACGGGGGAAACCTACCTAAAGTTGCTGAGGGAAAGTGTCATCCCAGAAATTCAGAGGATTGAGAATTTTGATGACCTGTGGTGGCAGCAAGATGGTGCCCCACCACATTTCGCCAATATTCTTCAGGCGTCCTTGCATCAAGTTCTTCCTCAAAGCTCGATTGGCTGTCGAGGGCCTGTGGAGTGGCCAGCCCGATCACCCGACATCACCCCACCAGACTTTTTCCTTTGGGTTACTTCAAAGACAAGGTGTACGCTAATCCCATTGACAGAGTGAAACATCTGCGTGAGGTGATTTTTCAGGAGTTCAATATAGTTCCGGTGAATATATGTAGAAAGGCGTGTGAAAATGTTGCTTTGCGTCTGCAAGCCTGTGTTGACTTAGGTGGTGCCCAGGTTGACCAGCATCTTGAAAATCGATGACTTGTGTGTGTGCGATTCCATTTTTGTAACCATTGCAATTGTTAACATGTATCAATAAAAATAACATCTAATCAAAAACTGCCTAATTGAGTCTGGCCCACCCTGTACAAGTTTCATTGTATTACACACTTCCAATTACTTCTCTTTTGAACCAAACATCTGCTTCTGACACTACTAACTACT
>NW_019736401.1:21003-29498 GCF_002891405.2 Cryptotermes secundus
CTGCAAGTTGCTCAGGAGACTTATATCAACAATGGTCTTGCTTTCAGATGTCTGTGTGGGAGACGGAGGGGCTACTATATTCCATGACCTGCATTCCTTGATCATTGTACATGATATTAGAAGAATATCCTTGTTGCTGAGCAAGTACAGGAAGACTTAAGTGCTGCAGTACATGCTGGTGACATGGGAGTATTCTCAGTAATATACGTCAGTGTTCATCGTCAAACAGGTTGTGAGCGACATCTAAGTTCCAGGTATCAGCTAATGTCTTCATATATTTCAAACAGTACAGTGATTCAAAGCGCTCTGACACACGTGCCCTTCTGAGTACCTGGTAGCGACCGGTGCTACATCTGCAACTCTACTGGAGACTATGATGACAGAGGTGGCTAACTTGTATTCTGTGGAGTGGCGTGTCACAGCTGCCAATAAGAACAGCATTGCCTTTGACTGCTTCAAGNAAATAATAAAGAATTGAATTATTATTATTATTATGTAGTATGAGGCATTAAAATTTATTATTTCAGTTAACATAGTTTTTATTCTGCAAAAATATTACAAAATATTAATATCTGGACAAATATTTGGATTGCTTGTTGTACATAATTTTAATATATTGTTCGTGGTTATTTGATACGTGTTGTTGACATGATATGTACATTTTGGATTGATATTACTGATTAAAAAATATCTGGCCTGAATAAAATCTTCATTCAATTTTAGCCATGGTTCACCTTTGTTAAATATTAAGGGATATTAATTTTCCCTTGTGTTATATATTATTTAATGAAGAATTGATGTTTGGATGTATGAATATATGTTGATACTGAGGTATTTATCATTGAAAATATTGTGAATAACTTTATGGTCCTTGTGTCAGTGTCATATTTCACTTATTCCTTTAATTATTTATTTTAGACTTACATGGCAATTCTCAGGTTTATGTCGCACATATCTGTGGTTCACTCATAAAAGTATGTGAATTCATTTTTTTATTTAACTTTCTATTAATTTTAATCGGAGATTCCTCCAATGGGACAACACAGTGAAACCAACTTACGATATATGATATACCCGACGATGCCATGTAAATTCGAAATATGATTTAATAACGAGATGGAACGCTTAGTATACCAGTCCACGCCGCATGAATTACTCGTATGTGATTCTGTCAGTCTAAGTCTGATTTAGGATCGAGTTCAAACTCTGCCTAATACAGCCGAAATATCCCCCACGTAATTTCAACCATGTTTTTTTTAAATGATATATGACCCCCTGAAATTAGGAAAGGCCTGCGGCACTGATACCATTCCATATGAATGGCATATACTTCTGCCTGGAATACTGTCATGTACCGCCCAAGGCTGAAACTAATTTTCCGCCTCGTGCCATGGCAGTACACACCAGCTCCAGTGCCCTTATTTGTTTTGGAACCGTCTGTATACCAGATCAGTCCCCCTTTTCTCTCGGGCTGAAACCTGTTTTCCCATTCACTCCAGTCAGGAATCTGACCGTGAAGGGTTTTTCATATACATGTCTCAGAATCATGTTGTCAGACCTCATTTGCAATATGGTTTCTTTTTTCATGTCCTGAGTCATGTCTGCATGGCCGAAACCACCAGATCTAGGTTTCTATTCTCCACTGCACTGGAGACCGTAAATTCCTGTCTTGGCCTCCGCATCCAACTACATATGCAGCGGGGAGATTCCAAGGAGTATCTCCATTGCAGCTGTTGGAGATGTTCGAAATGCTCCTGTAATAACTAAGAAATCCAACCTTTGCAATTTGCCAAATTCAGTCTTGCTTGTCTTGAATTTAACTCTGGGCCACCATACCGTGACACCATAAGTAATTATAGGTCTCACAACCACAGTGTATACCCAATGTACAACGTGTGGCTGTAGTCCCCAAGTTTTACCAAACATGCCCATGCATGTCACAAAGCCTTATAGGCTTTGTTAATGACTTTGTCCAGCTTTTCTTCCATGTCAGTCCCTCGTCTAATACTAGACCAAGGTACTTGACATCGCTGGAGAAATGGATTGTCTTATTGAAGAGAATCGGTTCCTTAAGAACCTTTACATTTCTCTTCCTAGTAAACGGTATGATTACCGTCTTGTTGGGATTGATGGAGAGAGCTTTTCTATCACACCATCGTTGGACCATGTATAGAGATGACTGAAGATGCTCTGATAGAGTCGAAAGGAATTTTCCATTTATGAGGATTGCTATGTCATCAGCATATCCTACTTTATAATACCCATCATCATTAAGTCTCCACAGGAGATCGACGACGACCAGACTCCACAGCAGAGGCGAGAGTACGCCCCCCTGCGGACATTCCCTAGCCACGGACGACTCCAAGGTCTCTCCCGATAATGTAGCAGCTATGGTTCTGCTTTCCAGCATAGCAATGATCCATTTGCATATTTCAGGCTCTATGCCATGCCTTCCAGCAGCTTGTTCGATTATATCAAATGAAGTTCTGTCAAAGGCTCCTTCTATATCAAGGAATGCTCCCAAGGCAATATCCTTAGTGTGACGTGTTGACTCCTACCTCCCCAGCTGCACGTAGCGGTAACGCAGCGCTCGCGTAATAGGCGAGTAATCACCCCGCAACTCTCCCCGCGGTGACGTCACGAGCGGAGCCGAGCGAAGCCGAAGTGAGCCGAAGTTAGCCGAGTCCTAGCATCCTGGTCGCTATGCAAAGCGGGTCAACAGTGATGACGTCACCAAGGGCAGCACGGGTAAACATGATTGCGAGAGACGACGGTGGTAACAGCGGTTACTACCGTTAGCGTTACTAGCAACACAGCTCCAGGCAACAAGGGTGCTTATTACGTGGCCGTTTTCTGTATTTCCGATCGAGGCTACATGTGGCGCAGCGAAGGCTGTTCACAGTTAGTTCTGGAGCTACCTACAAGTCAGTCCTCGAGCTACCTCCGAGTTAGTTCCGAGTTAGCCAGCAACCAGTCAGTTGTATTGTGGCATTTGGAGTGTAGTATTTTTGATACTGCAGATAGCAGTAGTTCTAAAATTGTAACTTGTGTAATTGTATGAGCGAGTGTGAAATAAAATTCGCTATATCAAATACGGCGTGAAGTTATTTGTCGCGTTATACGCCTAATACGCGACATTATGTTCAATTGCACATTCTATGTGTGTTACAACACTGTGTAGTGCACTTTCGGTAGATTCATCTGTTTGGTAGGCATGTTGGTTTCGGTGTAGAAGATAAGTCCTCAATGCCCCGTCCCTAACATTCCTATCTACTAGTTCCTCCCTCGCTTTCAAAAGGAAAGACGACAGGCTGATAGGACCACAAGCCTTAGCCTCGGTATAATCAAGTTTCCCGGGCTTTGGAATAAACGTCAACTTAACTTGCCTCCAGGCTGTGGGGATGAAACTATATGCCAAGCAGGCTCTACATATGCGGCATAGGTGTGGAACTAAAAGTTCTGCCCCATGCTGCACAAGTGGAGGTACAATTCCATCTGTTCCTGCCGATTTAATTGGTTTAAAAGTGTTCAGTGGCCATCTTATTTTTGATTAGTTAATTATGACTTTGGCCAGGTTCCAGTCTTCCCTATTCATCTTGCTTTGGCAAGTGTTCAGGTTCTGCTGGCCCTGCCATTCGTCCAAACTGTCAATCAATTTTTAATCAGGAAAGTGGACCCTGAATAATTCATTCAGCGTTTTCCTTCCTGTTTGAGTATACTGTCCGCTAGGCAGCTTAATTGTGCTACCTTGTTTGTTGCCTGTTTTGGCATGATCCTCATGAGTCTGGCACCGCCTAGTATATCATTGATCTCCTGGCAGTGTCTTCTCCATGAGGATCGCTTGGCTTCCCTTATTTCTTTATTGTAACAAGTAAGGGCTTCCTTATAAGTGTCCCATTGCCCTGTTCTTTAGCTGTATTAACCCTTCAGCGCGGTCATATAAATTGCGCTGCCGTGTCTCTGCGGCGGTTATATTTTCAGCCGACCATTTAAATTTTGCTCGAAAATGATTTATTCATCATTATTCTTAAATTATATGAGATAGGAACACGAAACTCACTAAAATGATCTTCAAAGATGGTTTTATAATCTTACCTTATAATATGAGCGCCCGGTATCTCGCAATGGAGGCAGGTGGTTTAGAAATTGAGCAGTGTATGGTACTCATTGAAGCATTCTTCTAAACACGACTCTGCCTCACATTCACCATACCAATACTGCGTATCTTTCTTTTGGCCCATTTTTCCGCAAACCACACATCTTCTGTGCGGTCTTGCCTTCTTCCCCGTGGGGGGAATACGCTTAAAGAAATATCTTTCCGTGGGTCGTTTAGGCGGCGGCTGAACTGACGGACGGCCGTGTACAGGACGACGTACCCCAGAACCGTGCTTTTCCACGAGCCTTTGCACTAGGGAAAGTCTGTACTGTAGAGTGTCCAGGTTTTGTTCGTTTGGGTGGGACCGATAGATTAACATACTCTTGTAGATCGCTACATTGAGTAACTGCTTGAAAAATTTTAGGTACCACTTGGTACACTTCTTTCGTTCAAGCAAGTACGGTTGAAGCATCTGGTCTTTGAGATCCACACCCAGCATATTTTTGTTGTAATCGCAAACAACCACAGGCTTTATTTCTGGCTTGTTTGCACGACTAACAACAACACGCATATCGTTTTTATGGCATGTGAATATCATGGTCACCCTTTTTTTGTCTTGCCACGCAAAAACTGCCACGCCTCCTGAGTGCTGAGCACGGTGTTCACTTTTTTTCACTTTCTTATTTTTCACTAAGAGAGGGACGTTTTTCCTGCTGAGACGTAAGGTTCCCATACAGTCTGTATTTTTAGACTTCAAGAAACGAGCCAAATCAAGGGAGTTATAAAAATTATCCAACCACACTGTGTGTCCGCGACCCAGAAGATTTTCTAAGAGTGTTACTACAATTGCTGTAGTTTTGTTTGTCTCTGAAGTCGCATGCTGATTTGTTAGTTCCATTCCTTGTCCATTATAGACAAGTAAGGACCAAACATAACCAGAACTAGANGACTCGCAGAGTTCAAACGTTTTGATACCAAATTTCGCAGCCTTGAGTGGCAAGTACTTCTTGAAAGACAAACGACCTTTCCATAAGTTCAAGGATTCATCTATGGCAATATTGTGACCTGGATGATAGAGAATTTGAAATTTTCTATTCAAGTGCTCAATGACGGGATAAATTTTGAAAAGTTTGGAGGGCCTTGGTACTCATTTTGCTTGCTGTAGTCCGAAAAATGCAGAAATCTCATTATGGCCTCAAGTCTTTTCAGAGGTAAGGTCTCTGCAATAAACGGAGTGAACAGCAGGCAGTTCTTTGAGTAATAAGACCTCAATGTAGGCCTATGATTAATGCCAGTCAACATAATAGTTGCCAAAACCAAGTACATTTCGTCCAGTGTCACATCTTCCCACTTCCGAATTCTAGAGCGAAATGTGAGAGGTCTGGCGATTTTCGATATTCCTGCTGAGCATACCTGTTCGTTTCATCAACAATCAGCTGCACAAGGAAAATATTGAAAATGCTTTCAGAAAAACTGACGACATCTAGTTCGGCAGTGACGAACTGGGGACCACACACACCAACAAAACGATTCTCGCGAAGCGTGAAAAGAATCGATATTTTCCCACACAAATCTCCTGGACATCTCTTCCAATCCATCGTGGGCCATGATATCCTCAGGATCACTGTCCCTTTCACTAGCACTGATGGTTTCAGGTGGCACCAGTTGTGAGTAATCATAGTCCGATTCACTGTCATCATCGGAACTACAATTACTTAGGATTTCGTAGTCCAATACTTCGTTCAGCACGGTCACTTGTTCGACCTCCTTCAGCGCACGACTTGTGGAAGGACCAGCCATGATAGTATTCAAAGTTTCGAAGTAAACTGTTGGTGGCCTGGTGTATGGAAATTATGAAGACATGCGTCTTTAGCTTGCCAGCTCAGCTGCAGTAAATTCAACCTTTATGTTATCATAACAAGGGTTTGGTGCTATGCGTTTCATATTCCATTTTGGCTGCAGCAGATGTCATAGGGGTGACCACAGGATTCATGAAGTTATTCTAAGAACTGGCTGGTATGTAGTTCACGAAAGCAGCTTAGCTTGCAGCACAAAATTTCTGGGCATTCCTCGACCCGAGCACCAAGGTCAGTACGATAAAATGGAGTCAACTGGAGCGATAATACATGAAGGAATGAGTTCTTTTTTCCCCGTATCGTCACAGGGTTGACAACAGTGTTCTGCCTTTAATTCGTGACGTTATTCTAAGAACTCGCTGCTATGTACTGTACGAAATCAATCGATCTTGCAAAAACAAATTTCTGAACACCCCTCTTCTAAGAATTCTAATTGAGTGGGTTGGTGTGGCCTGCTCAGGGCAATATGATATTATTCACACAGCACATAATACGTCTCCGCTCTTTATAACTCCATACCAAAGAACAAACGCCATTCATAACAGTGTGAATGATGAAATCTCTTCTCGGAGCAACACGCTCTTTGCTGCAAGACAGCATGGGTAACGATGACGCAACGCAGCTTAACTCATGTTTCATATATATATTGTTCTTCTGACAACTGGTCAGCGAAAAATCTAACAATCAACAGCAAAATCATCAATTATTATGGGCGTTATAACATAGGTGTGCAGCTGGAAGATACATAGTCTTCGAACCCGCGTGAACGATTTAAATCCCTTGACGAAACATACATATCAAACCGCGCTGAGTTTAGAGACTGCATACTCTTTTCTGAATCAATATATTATATTTCCATATAACCGTCAACACAATCAAATAAGCAACTCACGCCCACATTTGTGTGAACTAAAATTACTTAATTTACTATACAGCTACGAACTATATTTCGGCTCTCACGGAACCATCGTCAGGCTATACAATATATAAATTCCTAAAGTACTTAATTGTAATTATTGTGCACATACAGTATGTATCACAATATCGTCTATTGCAAAATCCGCATTAAAATATTTTAAAGCGTACTTTGTACCGGATTATAAAGAGATTCACCGTTTTATTTAATGTGCACAATTCAGTGTAAGAAATTTTCGAAACAGATTTTACTAAAGTATATATATATATATTGTGACATGTTGAGCTATGGATGGCGCCCCTCCCCACCCCCGCCAGCCGTGATGCGCCGAGCGAAGCCGAAGCGAGCCGATGTTAGCCGAGTCCTAGCATCCTGGTCTCTAGGCAACGCGAGTCAACAGCGATGACGTCACCAAGGGTACCGCGGGTTGCTAGGCAGCGCAGGGAAACAGGATTGCGAGAGACGACGGTGGTAACAGCGGTTACTACCGCTAGCGTTACTAGCAACACAGCACCAGGCAACAAGGGTGCCGTTACGTGGCCGTTTTCTGTATTGTCCGATCGAGGCTACATGAGGAGCAGCGAAGGCTATTCACAGTCAGTCCTGGAGCTACCTACGAGTGAGTCCTGGAGCTACCTACGAGTTAGTTCCGAGTTAGCCAGCAACCAGTCAGTTGTATTGTGGCATTTGGAGTGTACAATTTGTGATACGGCAGATAGCAGTAATCGTAAATCTGTAATTTGGGTGATTGTAAGTGCGAATGTGAAATAAAATTCGCTATACCAAATACAGAGTGAAGTTATTTGTCGCGTCATACGCCCAACACGCGCAATATTGTAACATGTTGCGGAACGGAGACCCCCTCCTTACCCAGCAGCAACGTGGCAACTCAGGCCACAGTGCGTGGCGGTAACGAAGCGCTCCCTCCCGCTTGTTGTGGAAAACTGGGCCACTTCGCGAATAACTGCCCCTACGAACAGGAAGGGAACCCAACCGTCGGGAAACAAGCGACGGCCGGCGGAGGAGGGCGAACGCCGGAATACGCATTAAGGCCCCCTCACTACCCGCTCACCGTCAAAAGGGTGACCACAATGAGATGACGGCCTGTCAAGAGATAGAGGCACATCTGCAAGAAGGAAAGCCGGCCTCAGTGGACACGAAGCCTGCGGCGGCACAACAAGAGGAGGTCCCCACAGTGATAC
This sequence comes from Cryptotermes secundus, assembly GCF_002891405.2. Lineage (NCBI taxonomy): Eukaryota > Metazoa > Arthropoda > Insecta > Blattodea > Kalotermitidae > Cryptotermes > Cryptotermes secundus. Next base: position 29,074 of record NW_019736401.1, read on the forward strand.
AGGTCAGAGTGACGATGGCCTGCCGAGAAACAGAGGCACGTCCAGAAGGAGAAAAGCCGGCCTCAGCGAACAGGAAACCTGAGCCGGCGGGCTTACGAGAGGTACCCATACAAGACGCCGAAGTAATGCCGGTCGGAGAACCGAAGAAGAAAAGGCGTAGGGACCGAAAGAAGCGGAATATGAAGAATTCGACGCGGGAAGAGAATGGACCCCAGAATAATTTGGCCGCCCCCTGCAGGAAGACATCCCGTCGCGCGACAGTGGCACGACGTTGGAGAAATGACTTCAAGAAGGAAACTTCCCAGGGAACCTTCGGATGCCGGAGAGAGGACTTGGCGCCACGGTCTCGTGCCAGCAAGCGGCAGGAAGACCAGGAGGAACGACAAAGCCGGCAAGGACGAACAACGCATCAAGGGCTGGTACGC
>NW_019736401.1:29759-39873 GCF_002891405.2 Cryptotermes secundus
CGGATATATAAGGAACCGCACAGCAGCTAGGAGTCAGTTATAATGTGGACATCGCTGAGTTAAGTAGTCGACGAGCGAGTGTGTTATCAACAGTTCTCCAGTCAGCCGACTATAGTGGAGTATAACAACCGTCGCGGAAAGAATATCCGGACTTGAGTGTGATTGTGTAATTGGGAGCGTGTGATACAGTGATACCTAGCTCCCCGACTGTAAACGTGTAGATCACTGAAGACAGAGCGAACTGATTTGCGCATAGGGTTATAAAGTGTGAAACCCCGCAACAGTGTTAATAGATTAATGCGATTAGGGTTATAAAGTGTGAAACCCCGCAACTGTGAGATAAGTAATTGTAGCCGTTATTTGTAGATTGCTAAATAAATCAATTATCCATCTCTACGGCGTCTTCAGTAAACGGAAACACGTTACAATATATAGATATATATATAACACTTACAATTCCACAGTTAAAATTTGTATACACATATATTTCGCCTGGTCACAATTTGGTTTATGATTTTGTTTTCTATATATTTTATTAATGTATATTATTGTTAGAAACCAATATTTAAATTTGTATTCATGAATTGATGCTCATTGAATCAATAACATTAAAAATCTTCAGGAAATGCATCTCACTTTGCCAATCAATATTGTGACGTATCGCGCTACGGTAATAGGCAGGTCAACATCCTCCCACCGCCAGCGGTGACGTGCCTAGCGGAGCCGAAGTGAGCCGAGTCCAACCACGCTGGTTGATATTCAAAGCAAGTAAACAGCGGTTGCTAAGCAAAGTCAGTCAACATTCAGCCTCTCCCCGCGGTGACGTAACACGGGACGCCGCAGTTGCTACGTGCCGTAAACAACTCCCAACAGCGTTGCTAGGCTATCGGTAAACACGAGACAAGGTAACAAGGAAGTAAGTCGTTCTCCCGTTGTCCGGCTGAAAGTTTATAAGAGAGCTACATTGCCTACGACGACAGTTGAGTTGGAATCTAGCCAGAGTTGAGTCATGATTTAGCCAAGGAGTCAGTCAACTAGTCAGTTGTGGACCAAGTAATTGTAATATTGCAGATGGCAGTAGTTGTGGAATTGTAAATTGTGTGATTGTATGAGCGAGTGTGAAATAAAATTCGCTATAACCAAGAAGGCGTGAAGTTATTTGTCGCGTTATACACCCAACACGAGACAATATATTTCTGTTTTGCATATCAGTGAACAGAACAATCACACAAAACACTTATTACAACGTTTCATTTAAACTTTTCTGAAGCTATGCTACATGATTCTCCTTCCTAGGTGCCATCAAGTGGCGACACAATATAAAGTCTTAAAAGTACTGAATTGTAACACTTTGGATCTATATTATACATTGTTGTGTTTACTGTAAAATTATTTATGATGTGTATTTGTTTGTGTGTTATGCTTGAACAACCTAAATAATCTTTAAGGAATTCTTCCCGTTTTGCATGCCAGTATATCCATTCTTATATACCCGTCAACAATATAAAAAACTAACAATTCACTTCCAAATTTCTGCCGACTGGGAGTACTCGTATGCAACATGTTTCGGTTCTCTCGGAACGGTCAAGAGGCGATGCAACACATAGATCAATAGTACAACTATGCAACATATTTCGGCTCTCACGGAACCGTCATGAGTCGATGCAACATGTTTCGGTTCTCACGGAACCGTCACGAGGCGATGCAACACATAGGATGTAAAATTAGAATTGTACCTCTTATGAAATCATATTACAAAACCTGGTTCTTACTTTAAATGGTTTATAATATGTATTATAGAATAATTTGTATGGCTTTAGGCGAAAAGTACTTTTATTCCGTGGAAACTTGGAGTATTTTAACAGGTTATCATAAATATATACGTATATACATATACAGGGTGTCCCAGGAGGAATGGACCAAACTTCGGGAGGGTGTTCCTTATGTTAAAGTATGTCGATATAACCCAAAGCACCTATGTCCAAAGTTGAACGGTTACGGAGATAATGGCCCGAGAAAAGTATGATTTTCTAGAGAGTCCACGCACTGTACCTGTCAGCTGGCATGTCTTATCTAAGGTTGTCCTTGAGTGCGGTGATTCACCCTAGCCGTACTAATGTAGTTGGATTATACCAGAACGCGCAGTGTCATATTACGTCAGCGCTTGCCATTCATGTGTCATGTATAGTGCTTGGAAACCCTAAGGACAATTATGACATGGCGAGCGAGTATTTTGTACTTCAATTTTAAGGCTTCATGTCACCCAAAAGTTAGTCTGATGTTACGTACATTATTAACATTACAGAATCGACATATTCCTGCCAGTTTTAATATGTGTATTGTAATCAACAAGTGTGTAACACCGGTCAAATTTGACATTTTTTGTTCATTATCTCCTTAACCGTTCAACTTTAGACATAGGTCTTTTGGGGTTATATCGGCATACTTTAACTTAAGGAACACCCTCCCGAAGTTTTGTCCATTCCTCCTGGGACACTCTGTATATATATATAAAGTATACAATTCAATATTTTATGGTTCGTATTCATGTTATTTTTTCCCCTTTGCATAAATAGCGTTACACATTTTAAGAAATGTAATACGCTGTGTTAACTTTAACCTGCTTCATCTTCGAGGCTTCAAGCCCCACAAGTTTGTGGCCACCTTTGACTGCCCTACCTGGTGCTGCCGCTGCTGTAGTTGTTAGGCCGTGGCTGGTTCCGACTTGACCAGGCTCCACTGCTTCTTCCGGCTACACCGCTTCTTCCTTCCGTCGATATTACGGGCGGTTTGAATTTAAGAATGGGACCTGATGGTATGGGCGCCAGCAAACAGCTAGGGGCGGTTTGCGATTCATTGTAAAGGGGGGAAGGCTTCAGTGGGTGAAAGCTGGCGATGGGTTTGACTAGCTAGTGGAGATGAGTCTCTCCTCAGGTCGGCTACGGGTCAGGCTCGGACAAGAGAGGGTGAAGCACCTCTAACCAACACAATTCACTGTGCCACTACAACAATTTATTGCTCTTCTTACAGGCACTCGGCTGTAAAAATTCACACAATCAGATTTAGTTTCTGCTTTCAAGGAGCTGGTGTTGCACTTGCACAAATTGCACCCGATAAGCTCGACTTACAACCGTCCGCTTATGGATTAAGACAATTCACAGTATGAGTCGTTACGAGAAAAAAATATGATACTTAGAATTTTCCATTAGCGCATGTGAGGCGGGGTTTGCCTCCGCCAAGTTCTGAAGTTGATAGACGACTAGAAATCTTAGACTGGACTCTCTGCCGAGCCAAAGGTCCTAACTGCGTTTTATCCGCCTATTCTCCTCTCCTCCTAATTTCACTGATAGGCTGATTCAAATAAGAGGAGTTGGCTTAATTTTGGTTCCGACCAATGATCGATTGTTTTAGAGGGAATTTCGCGCTAAAAGACCAAACAGCGAAATTGACAGCGATGCAACTTATGAGGGGTCTCTAATGATCTCCTGGTACTCCCACTTTTGACTCACGGCTGGTAGAAACTGCCACGTCTCGAATTCTCAAAGCGGCTTGCCGCTGTAAGTCAAATTCTCGATTTCTAAAGAAAATCATTGGGGTTCCTTGAAGTATCATTTCTGCCCTTCTAGAAAGTAACACCAGATTCTTGGACGCAAGGACTAGAAGATGTCCTTGTCCGCGCAAGTTTGGTCTATCTGCTCATTGCCTACTCCTTGTTCTGACTGTGTCTTAAAACTTTGTTTCTTCGTAATTCTTAGTATCTACTCTATCAGCTGCTGAAATAAGAAAGGGGAAGGATTTCAATGGTGCGGTTACAGCACGAATATACAGGATAATAATGTAAGTGGTATATATCCGTCAACACAACTCACTTCGATATTTCTGCCAAGTAATAATATTTAATTTACAGTCCTGCTAAATACCCTGTACGGGTCTCAAGAGACCACCATCAGGCAATAATATAAATAGAGTCATAAAATCCTGAATTGAAACTCTTATCCTTCCGTGTTACAAAATATATTTCTTATATTAAAATGACATGAAAATGAGTTATAGAATAATTTTAACGGCTTTATGCAGCGTGATTAACGAGTTTTCTCTGAGCACAATATCTACTATTTTTAATATATGTCATTAAAACATCTTTATATATTAGTGTTTCATTTCAATATTTTAAATTTTGTATTATTGTAATTTTGTTTGCTCTTTGCAAAAATAGCATTATAAATCTGAAAGGAATGCATCATGCTGTGTGCACGAATATACACGATTTTACACAGCCGTCAACAAGACAACTACGTAAACAACTCACGTCCACATTTCTGCAAACTAAGAATAATTAACATACAGTACAGCTACATACCCTGTATGGGTCTCAAGGAGCTATCATCAGGAAATACAATATATATATATTGTGACATGTTGACTCCTACCTCCCCAGCGGCACGTAGCGGTAACGTAGCGCTCGCGTAATAGGCGAGTCATCACCCCGCCACTCTCCCCGCGGTGACGTCACGAGCGGAGCCGAAGTTAGCCGAGCGGAGCCGAAGTTAGCCGAGTCCCCGCATCCTGGTAGCTAGGCAACGCGCAACGCGCGGTGACGCCATGGTGACGCGGAACCGCTTCCTACTGTGACGTGGCGCGCAACAGACACCACTGCGGATATATAAGGGAACTGCACAGCAGCTACCAGTTAGTTGTACTGTGACAGCCGCCGAGTTCTACTGTAGCAGTCGGAGACTCCAGTTGTAGTTCAGAGTTGTAACGTGACCATCGCCGAAGTTAGTCCTCGAGCTACCTCCGAGTTAGTTCCGAGTTAGCCAGCAACCAGTCAGTTGTATTCTGGCATTTGGAGTGTAGTATTTGTGATACTGCAGATAGCAGTAATTGTGAATCTGTAATTTGGGTAATTGTAAGTGCGAATGTGAAATAAAATTCGCTATATCAAACACGGCGTCTTCAGTAATCCCAACACGTTACAATATATAATATTGAATTGTAACTGTTATTAATGCAGATTAAAATGTGTGTTTCTTATATCAAAATAATTTAGAAAATGTTTTACAGAATAATTTATTTAATAATTTATGCAGAGTGATTAACAAGTTCTATCTGGGCATAATTTTCTAGTACTTGCAACATATCACTAAAATATTGTAAAGTTCTTGGATTAGATACTTTGCTGGAAACGCAATAACAGATCGTTGAGTAGGATGTAACAATATCAGTATTGTGATTCTAACAGTGAGTCTCCAAGGTTACAATATACTGTTTAGCGTTACGAAAAAAAGGGAATATTTCATTTCCTAAGCAACGTATTATTGAAGAGTTGAATCCTAGCAATCTCCAAAAACAGAGAGACTCCAGCCTTCGAAGGGAACAGTTGACGTCTACAATTCCGGGGGTGAAGTCGTGAAGTGAACACAGCAGAAGGAATGACAGACACAGTGTAAAGATTGTATAAGTGAGAAACCGAAGAAGAATAAATAATCATTAAATCCCAGGCTACGTGAAGTGATTTGTCGCCTGACATACCAAACACGTGACAATATATTTATTAATTATTATTACATTGAAATAAATGAAGCTTTCTATTCATGTAATTTTGTTTGCTCTCTTGGATAAATTACATTATAAAACTGAAGAAATACATTATGCTGCGAGGACGAATATACAGGATTTTATATATCCGTGAAGACGACAATTAAACAAAGAAATCACGTCCTCATCTCTGCCAACTGAGGATTTGTTATTTACGGTACAGCTACTTTAATTATTTTGGATTTCAAGGACCCATTATCAGGCAATACAATGTATAAAATCATAAAACATTGAATTATAACTTCTATGTTTCTGTATTACCAAATCAATTTCATGTTAAAATGATTTTCAGAATGGTTTTTAGAATAATTTGTGAAGTGTTATGCACTATGAACCCTCACGCAGATCAAGTTACACCAGCGGTTATTGAAGGATAGGTCCCAGACGAAACACTCAAGAACTTCACTAATTTATGAAAATGGCAGGGGTAAATATAATATTTTTTGTGTGGAAGCAGGTCAACCTCTTGACGTGCTATAAATTTTAGTAGAGGGCATGACTCCAGACATCAGACTCAAAGTTCCTAAAACTACAAAGAGGTTGCGAACCTTTGCAACAGTCTATTCATCATTTGATATCGAAATAAAGTTATGAATATTACGACGTTGGAACATTTTCCTATGGACAGTAAAATTTTTATTTGACAAAGTTTACTACTCCAATTCCATTATCATTACTAATTTCATGTAAACTCTAATTCCCAATCGTTGGTTTGAAAATGAATTCCCTCCCTACTTTGGTATTGAAATCTAATAACAAACTTTCATAGGAAGTTTAGGGATTTTATCGTGTACATGTTCTAATTCCCCGTAGAAATTTGTCTTCATATCATTTTCTTCTGTTTCGACATGAATATTCAGAACAATGTATCACACCAGCGACCTCTTAGTTATTAGTTACTAGCTGTGACCGGCCACGCCTTGCTGTAGCTCAGTCTGCCCGTTCTTCCCCAGTTTGATTTGAGATTATTCGACTCATGGCTTCCGTTCCGCGGGTAAGACGACCTAAGTTTGATCTTCTGCGAGGCATTATTTGGATGAACTAAAGCAGATCGATTCCACTGAAGAAGAAGAAGAAGAAGAAGAAAGAAAGTTATAAGAAAAAGAAATAAAATTGCAGAACATTAGAAAAGGAAAGAACACGAACTGGAAAACAAAGAAGAAACAAAGAAACAAAAAATACTGACGAAATGTTTCAATTCAAACGCAGATCAATCGACACAGCCTAATCCCACCGCCAATTGCACCGGAAAATAAGGGAAACAATTAAGAAAACGAAATAAAAAAAACAAAAATTAAACTGTACTCACGAAATGAACGCTACGGTAAACAACTCACTCCAATTCCAACGCAATGTAACACGAAATAATAAAATCAAAACGAAAATTTCGTTGCCCCAACAGTTCGTTGCCACGGCTATTCTTAGGCAACGATGTGCTGTTTCAACAGTTTGTTGCGACGGTTATTCTTAGGCAACGATGTGCTGTTTCAACAGTTCGTTGCGACGGTTATTCTTAGGCAACGATCCGCTGTTTCAACGGTTCGTTGCCACGGTTACTCCTAGGCAACGATCTGTCGGTATTTGACGGACGACGTATAACACGTTACAGTATATTAATATTGAATACAATTAATACTTTTACCTGCTTTTACCTTTCACTGGTGTGACATCTATATAATAGGTATATAAAAACATGCTCGTGTTCGAATGCAAGGTTGTGTCAAAATTTCAAAGCAATCGGTGAAGAACTTTCGGAGATTTAAGAACACTGACAAACGCATATTTACATTTTTATTTATATCGATTATGTCTGAAAAGTAATGTCAGTGAGTCGATTAAAAACATTTATTAATTAGAAAGGTGCAACACATTAAAAGACTTCAAAATAAGCTCCTTGTGAGTCGATACATCGCTTCCAGCGAGATTTCCAGGCATCGAAGGCGTCATGGTAGGCCTCCTCCGGAATGTCCTTTAGAGCCTTGGTGCAAGCCTCCTTCACTTCGTCAACTGTCCCAAAATGATGTCCTTTCATGGGAGTTTTCAGGCGCGGAAAAAAAAAGAAGTCTGGGGAGCCACGTCAGGACTGTAGGGCGGCTGGGGAACCGTTGGCACCTTTGAATCGGTCAGGAAGCTGGTCACGAGGAAGGCGGTGTGGGCTGGCGCATTGTCATGGTGAAGTTTTCAACCCTTCGTTAGAGTTTCTTTAGCACTTCCACGTAGAATTTGGCGTTGATGGTTTTACCATGCGGTACAAACTCGTGGTAGACGAGCCCCCTGATGTCAAAGAACACAGTGTGCATGACCTTAACCTTTGACTTGCTCATTCTGGCCTTCTTGGGGCGAGGGGATGCCGAGGTGTGCCACTCGGCACTTTGCCTTCGTGTTTCGAGGTCGTACTCAAACACTCAAATCTCCTCACCTGTGATGACTTTGTCTAAAAAGGGAGGGTAATTTTCACACAAGACCAAAAGTTCTTGGCACGTTTCAACTCTACGCAATCCTTTGTTCCAAGGAGCGCTGCATTGCGGCTTGCACGGGAGAAAAAAACGAGTTTCACAGAAAAGCCTTTCGTCACTCTCAGGAAGTTCGGAGACGACTAAGCGACCGCGCATTCATAAGCTGTCTTCCCCCTCCACCGATCCCAGCCGGTTTGAGCGTGCTGCGACATATAGTCAATTCACAATAAAACCACAGACCTTACTTTTCGGACAAATTCTGTATAACATCCTATGACTACTGAACTCTAACCTCCGAAATGCTGATAAGATTCTCATATGTACAAAATTATCTGTACGTATTTCGTAATTCTCATTCGACTTTGCATAGAAAAATGTATATTGGTCTCCTGGTTCGGTGCCCCCTCTGGCCCATCTGACCTCCTGTACTCCCGCTAAATCCAGCTTACAATTTGATACTTCTCCGCAACTGTCATGATAGAACCTGCCCTATACAAATGCCTTACATTCCACGTGCCAAAACTGATGTCCATTTTCTTTACTTTAGATCACTTATCCGAAGAATCCTTGCAGGTACGAGGTTTTTTGTAATTTTTCGTAACATGTTTATTTTTACGGTGAGAATGTTCTAGCACCACGTACAACCCCCAAGCTGGAGTACAACTCCTTGTCGGCTGTCTGAAACTTCTTACTCAATAAATTCGCAAATACTCTCCATATCCGGAGGCCGTCTCCTCCATCCGCAACCTGAGGACGCGCCATCCCATCTTGCATTCGGATTTTAAATTTAATACATACATATTTCAAAATTTACATGGTTAGTGAGTACAATATTGCAGGAAGTGCAAATGAACAAATTTCAGGTGTCGTGCTTTGCGTCATGATACATAACTCCACATGTATCCTAGGTGACGGGACTGGGAGACATATCTTACTGTAACGGCAGAGAGAAGACCTGTTCAGTGCATGCAGATGCTTGTGGTTAGTTCGGCCCGCCATTCACTTCGACAAAGTTCTGACCAATAACGAAGGTCTATCTCACAGAGTAAACACTTGGCATTCTCTCTCTACTACATTGGTTCAATTACTTGGCCGCCTTGTAAGGTGCGCGATACGTTGGGTCGTGTTCCGACACTCCTGTGATAAAAACTGATTGTTCATGATTACTTGATCAGTATTTCAAGACTTCCCATTTGCAAGGCATGCAATATCTTATGTCGCTTACATTTCGGAGGAACGTACTGTCTCCATGTTCAGTCTCGAAGAGTAAGTTGAATAAGAAACCAGGAAGGATATGAAACCGAGCAGAGCTCTGATTGTTCCTCTTCGGACTTACATTTCAACTTTGATGTTGAAGACAGTGCGCTCCGTCAATACACTCGTCAATTTATGACATAAAATTGAGCTCTCTATCCCAGAAATTAATATTCTTTATATTGTAACGTGTTTCGCTAAATAATACGCCGTAGAGATCGTTAATTGGTTTATTCAAAAATCTACAAGAAATGGCTACAATTAATTATAACACAGTTGCGGGTTTCCACACTTTACAAATCCTCCAACCAAAGTCTTCACGTACTAATAACGCGGGAGCTATACAAATCTCCCTGAATTACACACTCCAAATATAACTGTACTACAGCACTCAATAAGTCTCGAAAGCACACAATAAGTCTTCCGCTCGCTGACTTTGAACCGTTATTTACCCGGACTGTAACCAGTCCGAAATTTCAGGAGAGGGAAAGGGGGAGGAGTTCATTCACTTGTTGTTGTGGGAAATACACGCACAATTCAAGAGCAATGCTGACTGAGTTTAACAATACAATATAATAATAACGAAATAAATATACATTAACAATAATAAAGGAAATAAAACATATGATATGAATACAAGAAACGATATTACAAGAAACCTAGCATGACCCACTCCGGTCATTCAAGCCAGTACCTTTCTCATGGGGCACCGCCCATTTAATTTCACCAAGCAAGAAAAGAAAAAAAAATAATACTCACATGTGTATACGTAGTCACAGGGTACCCATACGTATATATTTATAAAA
>NW_019736401.1:42794-43617 GCF_002891405.2 Cryptotermes secundus
TGAGGTTTCGGAACTAAAAATGCGGGGCTCGCATACTGCGAGAAACTCTTCTTGACCACCCCCTTGTCCAGCAAATCGAATACGATTTCATGCAGCGCCTGAAGACGAGGGGGGGAACACTGATAGGGACGAGAACGAACCGGAATGTCGTCTGTCAGATCTATCTGGCAGACCATTCCCTTCACCGTCCCTAATTGATCAGAGAAAAAGTTAGAGAAACTCTGTACAAGCTGGTCAAGCTTTCGAGACCCCGACACACTCAGGAGGGAGATATGGGCACCCAGTTTCATCAAGGCCCTTTCCGGACAAGGGAAACTGTGATAATACTCTTCCAGGAAGCATAGAGGTTCGAAATCGTACCGGCAAGATTGCTGAAAGGCAAATGCGTATGACAATGTGGCAAAATCTAGTCGAATCTTGGCAAAAGCTAAGAAATCTGCTCCCAGTATGCACGGCACCGGAGAATCCTCCAAAATTAGGAATTCGTATTTCCAAGAGAATGAATGGAGTTTTATTTGCAGCGAGACTGCCTGAGTGATCGCACAGCTCTGGCCACCAGCCATGCGAAGATTACGATCCGTCGCGTGTACACGACACGACAAGCCGAGGCTATGCATACGGTCTACAACGTCTCGTCTGACAAATGAAAAAGAGGACCCCGAATCCAGAATGGCGGGCAAACAATAATCCCTTACCGTCAAAATAACCCAAGGATTACACTTTACTGGCTTCACTGGGGAAACTCGGTTCCGAGGTTTTTCACTCACAGGCACTCGGACCTCAGACAACCTTCTCTCTACCGAGTGCCTCTGTCGTTTCCCCC
>NW_019736401.1:44049-56220 GCF_002891405.2 Cryptotermes secundus
AAAGGAAACCAAACAGAATTTTCTAAGAGCAGGGACAACCACCCTGCACGACCGCCACCCAGGGAAAGAGAGCGATCGTTCGTGTCATCTTGCCACGACAAGAGGAGGAGGAAGGAAAAAAGAGGGGAGGGTCACGTGACATCCTTAAAAAGAATATTACAAGAAATATATGAGCATTGGCTGTGGTTGACTGCAATTCCACGACGCCTTTCACGGGGCGAACCCTTTGAATCGTCTTCAGACGGTTCAACTTCTTAGTTATCGCACACTCGCAGGCTGATACCTTAACTGTTGATAACACACTGACTGTCGCTTGCTGCTCAGCCGGCTTTTATTCTGTTCGCTGTTGCTAGGGTCACCCGCCAGGTTACTACTGAGACGTGGTGTTATGCCTAGCAACGCTGTTACCTCGCGCCGTCTTACGTCACCGCGCATTGCGCGTTACGTCACGGGGGAGGGGGTGGGGGAGGGAGCGCTACGTTACAGCCACGTGCCGATGGGGAGGTAGGGGTCCTCCGTTGCGCAACATGTCACACTGCTCCCTCCTTAAGGCTGTTCGTCCCGAATAGCCTAACGGTGCTTCCCCCGTTCCTTTTCTTTGGAGGCTGTTCTTGCAGCATCTTCTTTGTGTACTGCTACTGTTTCTCTTCTCCCCGTTGTTCTGCAATCATACCGCTACATCTTCCCCCTTTTTATGGTTGCTCGTCTCGAGCAGCTCCACGATAAGGCCCGAGCCGGTCGAGGTGTACAACCAACTTTCTCCACCTATGGGTCTTCTGAATTCGGTAAACCACATCATTTATCCGGGTCACTACTTTGTAAGGAACTTCCCATGATGCCTGTAGTTCCGGCGATTTCCCCTTTCTGCGGGTTGGGCGATAGAGCCAGACTCTGTCGCCTTCGTCGTAACCTGCTGAGTTGGCCAGTTTATCGTACCGAGTTTCAATCCGGTCACTGGCGAGCTTCAGGTTTTTCCAGGCATAATTGTGGATGTCGTGCAGATGATCCACTAAATCTGCTTCATAATCGGTGGTGGGTTGTTCTTTGTCTGGCGGTACTCCAAAGAGCAGGTCGCAAGGTAGTCGTAGTTCTCGTCCGAACACTAGGCCAGCGGGGGTCAGGCCCGTAGTGTCGTGAGTGGATGCCCTGTAAGCTAGGAGAAAGAGGGGTAACCTCTCATCCCAGTCCCTTTGGTGCGATGCGACGACCTTCCGCAAGTGCTCCTCGATAGTCTTGATGTAGCGTTCCACCATTCCATCCGACTGTGGGTGCAGGGGTGTGGTGCGCGTCTTGCTCACTCCTAGGCGTTGCAAAACTTCTTTCAGTAGATGAGACTCGAAGTAACTGCCTTGGTCACTGTGCAAATCCCGAGGTATGCCGAAAGGGCAGAAGGAGTTGGCAACCAGAACTTCCGCTATTGTTGAAGCCTCCTGATACGGGATGGCGTACACTCCCGGCCACTTGGTGAAGTAGTCCATAACGATCAGTAAGTATCGGTTTCCTTGGTCGCTTCGTGGGAAGGACCCTGCGATATCAATGGCTACTCTCTCGAATGGAGCCCCGACATTATACTGGTGGATTTGCCCACGATACCTGGTCCGCGGTCGCCGGCTGGCTGCATATATGTCACACTGTCGACACCATTTCTCAATATCGGTTCTTGCTTGGAGCCAGTAGAATCTCTGCCGAATCTTATTCAGAATTTGTTGACACCGAAGTGACCTCCTGACGGTCCACCGTGCAGTTCGCTCAGATTTTACTTCACCCTGCTCCGAGGAATAATTATCTGGGCTACTTGACGTCTTCCGGTGGCGGATTCCCAGTCGCGCTCTAGTACGCCGTTTCTCACAACAAGCGATTTCCACTGGGCCCAGTAGCTTTCCTACGTGGGACTCCGATCCGCAATGTCCTGCCATATCGGTCCGTTTTCTGCTTCCCGTAAAATAAACCATATATCTGGGTCTTTTAGCTGTTCCTCTCTTAGGGTAACCGGGTCCCAGCCGGCTGCCGGTAGGGTTCCAATAACGCGTATTTGCTTTACCTCTGCACGCGTCTCAACTTTGTGACAATGCGCACAATCCTCTTGGCAGCGTCGTCTAGAAAAGGCGTCGGCGTTGTTATGTTTCCGGCCCTGACGATGCTCCGAAGTGAAGTTGTACTCCTGTAGACGCTGTATCCAGCGAGCAGTTTGTCCTTCAAAGTTGTTGAAACTCATAAGCCAGGAAAGCGCAGAGTGGTCCGTTCGCAGATGGAACTGTTGTCCGTAGAGATACTTGTGGAAATGTTCCAGTGTCCTCACTATGGCAAGTAGCTCTCGTCGGGTTACGCAGTAATTTCTCTCTGCTTTGTTTAGCGCCTTGCTGAAGTAAGTTATGACACGCTCTTTTCCGTCCTGTATTTGAGAGAGAACTCCTCCAATTCCGACATTACTTGCATCTCTGTCCATAATGAGTTTCTCTCCTGGTTGTATGTAGGCAAGAATATGGGTAGCACATAGGGCACCCTTTCGTGTTTGAAAACGGCCTCCACTTCTGGAGTCCACTGGAAGGTTCGTTTCTCTTCCGTTAGTTTCGTTAGTGGTTTCGCAATGTTGGAAAACCCTGAAATAAATCGCCATTAATACACGCATAGTCCCAGAAAGCTTCTAACTTCAAGTTTATCCTTCGGGGTCGGCCACTCCCGCACGTCTTTCAACTTCTCCGTGTCGGTGGATACCCCTTCTGGTGATACGATATGCCCGAGTTGCCTGACCTCTTCCAGCAGAGTTTACACTTTTCCGGGTTAAGTTTCAGACAGGCTTCCCTGAACCTCTCGAACACTTTCCGCAAGATGAGCATGTGCTCTTGGAATGTGCGGCCTATTACGATCACGTCATCCAAATACACAAGGCATGAATCGTACGTGAGCCCTCGTAGGACTGTAACCATTTGCCTTTCGAAGGTTGCCGGGGTATTGCAGAGGCCAAAGGGCATGACTGTGAACTGCCATAACCCTTGACCTGTCGAAAACGCTGTCTTCGCTTTGTCGTCTGGGTGTACATCAACTTGCCAATAGCCACTCTTTAAATCGAGAGTTGGAAACCATTTGGCCCCGGCCAACGTGTCCAGGGTGTCGTCTGTGCGGGGTAGCGGAAAGCAATCTTTCTTGGTGACGTCATTTACCTTTCTGTATTCCACACAGAAACGGAACTCCCCATTCTTTTTCCTGACCAAAACGACCGGGGACGACCAAGGGCTGTTCGATTCTTCTATAACCTCCTGTCCTTGTATGTTGTCGAGCATTTCCTTTACTTCTGCTTGTTTTGCCAGGGGTACTCTCCTCGGTGGCTGTCAAATTGGCCGGGCTTCTCCCGTGTCTATGCGGTGATATTCTCTGTTTGTCCTTCCATAATCTTCGTTATCTTGTGCGAATATATCGGCGTACTCGGACACGAGATCCTCTAACTCTTGAAATTCTGCGGGGCTTAGGTGTGGCTGGGCTGCTGTGGTTACTTCCGCTAATTTCGGTGTTTGACCTGGCGCTGGGGGCTGCCCCACTTCGGGCAAAGCCACGCGTGTTACTGGCTCACAGTGCGCCAGAGGAGATCCTCTCCTGAGCTTTTGGTCCTTGTGGGTAACATTCATGACCCTCATTGGTACTTCTTGACAGTCCTGAACTAGGATCCTGGCTACGTAGGTTCCTTCAGGCGGGTGGGCCCGGGGGTTTGGTTCCACTAGACCATTTTCTACTCCCAGATGATTCTCCATTCTAGCCATCATTATTCCCTCGCTCCGTGCGGGTATCACATGGTCCTTTGCCACTATCAAGTTAGAAGGACGGGGTCCTGCCCCAGGACTCCATAGCGATACTTCTTCTTCCGCCAAACGTAGAGTTTTTCGCCCTATATCCAATGACGCATCATAGGCGCGCAGTATGTCTAGTC
Organism: Cryptotermes secundus; assembly: GCF_002891405.2. NCBI lineage: Eukaryota > Metazoa > Arthropoda > Insecta > Blattodea > Kalotermitidae > Cryptotermes > Cryptotermes secundus. The sequence continues at coordinate 47,972 of NW_019736401.1, forward strand.
CCAGGATGAGCTCATCGGTGATATTCGCGACGAAAACCCACGTTGTAATAGGTTGGCGCCCTAGGGTAAGGGTTAAAAGAACTTCTTTCAGTATGGGTAGGGATCCTCCTGACACGGTCTGCAGCGTGAAATCTGGGTTTGGCTGTCTTTCAGGCCATCCGTCGGCGATATCCGGTCTTACTATCGTGACGTATGCTCCAGCGCCCACTGTCACCTGGCACGGCTTATCACCGATCCCTGGGTGACCAGACTGGTGTTGGCTTTCTCCGTCATGTCGGTGAGTGCATAGTGCAACCGCCTTTTCTTGATTGGCGTCTAATTTGGATATTAAATCTTCTTTGCCTGTCTTCCTATTTTCTTGCATGGCCTTCAACTCTTTCAGCATATCGTGTTTATCAGTTTTCCTATCGGCGTATAATTTTCGCAGCATGATATTTGCTTTTACTTGATTGAATTCTAATTTCTGCAGGGAATCTTCTCTGTCTTTTTTCCTATTTGCTTCCGCCTTTTCTTGATGGGTGCGGAACATTTCTTGCATGTGCACGCGGTCGGCATCTGCTCTTACTTGGTTTGCCCTCCTCTCTTCTTGATGGGTTTTCATGCTGGCATCCATTCTTGCCAGCATTTCCTTTTTTTCCGCCTAACTCTGTTCCTTCTCTTTCCTCCTACTTTCCACCATCTCGGCCTTTTGTCTGGCCGCCATTTGCTCCTGGGCGAACAACAGACTTTCCATCATTTTTCCCATGTCCATGTTGTAGCAGTAAAATACTCGATGCACAACAATCTGTTTGTGGCGTGTTTAAGTTCGTAACACTTCTGACAATTATGTAACGTGTTTCATTACAGAATACGCCGTAGAGATCGTTAATTGATTTATTCAACAATCTACAAGAAACGGCTACAATTAATTAGAACACAGTTGCGGATTTCCACACTTTACAAACCCTCCAACCAAAGTCTTCACGTACTAATAACGCGGGAGCTATACAAATCTCCCTGAATTACACACTCCAAATATAACTGTACTACAGCACTCAATAAGTCTCGAAAGCACAAAATAAGTCTTCTGCTCGCTGACTTCTTAGTTATCGCACACTCGCAGGCTGCTACCTGAGAACTGTTGATAACACACTCAATCTCGCTTGCTGCTCAGCCGGCTTTTATTCTGTTCGCTGTTGCTAGGGTCGCCCGCCACGTCACTACTGTGACGTGGCGTATAGCCTAGCAACGCTGTTACCTCGCGCCGTCTTACGTCACCGCGCATTGCGCGTTACGTCACCGAGGAGGGGGTGGGGGGAGGGAGCGCTACGTTACCGCCACGTGCCGCTGAGGAGGTATGGGTCCTCCGTTGCGCAACATGTGACAATATATACCACCGCCACTTTGGAAGGCCAAATGCAACCAAACCTTGTTGCTCCTGTTTACAGTACTACAGTCAACACTTTGTACTCGTCAGTTTCTTCACTATCCAGATACTACATTGCACAGTTCTAACCGGCTGTTTTTACTGTATTTGACAGTTCCTGCTCTTTACAGCCCCTGAAATTTGTTTCTTCCCCTTACAGTTAATGAAATCTACAGTCCCTGTTTAGTTTCTACTACTTACAGGTCCTAAAGTTTACGTCTTCTACAATCTACAGAGTCTACAGAATAAAGTTCCTACAATCTGCAGTTACTACTGTTTAGAGTTTCCTCTGTTTACATGTTCTACAATCTACAGTTCTTAGTGTTTACAATTCCTACTGTTTACAACTCACAGAGTTCAATGTTTCTAGACCTTACACTTCACACAGTTTACAGTTCAAGTAGCCTACAGTTTTTACATTGCAGGATCAGAGGTTCTCACAGCGGCGGTTATGAAGACTTCTGTCTTCTGGGACATAAGGAACTGAATATGTCTGTCCGGATATTTCAAATTGAGTACCACTGGACCAATTGTAATGAAATCTGGACATTATGACTTTTGATGTTACCTTAAATTCCTACGCTTTAATTGCCCTCCGTTAGTAATACCAACGTGACGAACGCACGAGCCTGCGAAAAGAGAACTACATTAGTGCCAATTAATATGGTTTCCTGTGTATGGAAAACAGTTCTTTGGAAACCGAACAACTTTTTTTAAATATTTCAATTTGTTATGCACTATGAGACAAGTTTGATTGCGATATTTATTGTACCACTGGAGTCAAGTATGTTAAATCTGTATGGAGATGGATCAAGCATATATCCACTGAGTGTATGCAATATTCAAGAATTCAAAACATTAGGAGGGTAGGTATTTTTGAAGTAAGGAGCAACAAAGTTTTAAGTTCCTCCTAAGAAGGAACAATATATATACATCTGCTGCTACTACTACTAATATTATTACAAAATTATATTATTATTATTAAATAATAATATAGATCGATTCTTCAGTGCTCACTCCAGTCCGAAATCAGTCAACACGATAGAGAGTTCGGATGTGGAAGCTTTCCTAGCTGCTTTGCAGCACATTCAGAAGGTAATCTGTCCAACAATTATCTAATACGTAATTTCACTCGCTGAAACTGTTTATTGATATTCATTATGGGTCGTATGAGTGTAGTACGTTTAAATCAACTTTTAAGTCTATCATCTCTACTGCTCAATGCAAGACAGAGAGGACAGAACTTCTGGAAATAAGCATGATTATTTTACAGGACCTAGAATAAGATCTGAAAGCTGACACAGCTAAAATGGCGTACCTTATAGAGAACTGGCTTGTGCACCTTGAAGATCGCGGTGACATTTCTTGGCCCGCACGTTCGCCCGATCTTGCGCTCTGAGATTTCTTCCTTTGGGGCTATTTGAAGGCGGAAGTTTATGAATATCGACCACATATACTGGACGAGCTGAAGACAGCTATTCGAGAAGGAATCGCGGCGATTCCACCAGATATGACCGGGAAAGTGATGAATAACTTCAGAAAACGCCTTGACGTCTGTATCAGAAGCCAAGGACGTCATATGGATGATATTGTATTCCACAAATAAACTTCATGTATTGGAGAATCTGATGGTAACAATAAAGTTTGAATTTGATGAAGTCTTACCAATTTTATTGCACTGTGAAATACATCGATTCTTTTTCAAGCACCCTATATAAAAATAATTTGGAGCACTTTTCCGTACGATGAATACTCAATGAAAACAATTGAATTATATCTATGAATCATTACAGACTTGCTGTTCTGCTCAATATAATCGAAACTAATGCATTCCTTGGTGCCTTTAAAGGTGTACTATATATTTTCAAATTAAAATACGACGTATTTAATACTAAGCTACCTCCTCATAGATATGAGCCGAAAGTGAGGCTAAATAACACTATTATTTCCTTGTTATCTAATTTGTACGTGTCACCCAATGTTTCCCTTGATGGACAAGTAATTTACTGATTAGTTCGTTTATATATAACTAATTTTAAATGATATTAATAAAGAGCTCATTACTTTATGTGAACTATTGTTTTAACATGTATAAATAGATAAGGTTGAATAACTTGGGCACCAGCATCTTGTACATTTGTACACAACATCTGCAACCTTTTACTATTTTTAAGAAAATTGTGAGAGATAGTAATAACATTATCGAAATACGCCGGCAGTAAAATAAATAAAATACTTTCTACTTCGGATACTGTGACATGAAACCCGATAGCTAGATTAGTGCACCAGAAAAACAGTAATTTCTTAGCAACAGCGCCATAAGCATGCAAATATACCAAAGCCATTACTAAGAAACGTACGCATGCAACAGTGGAGGAACTGTTGGAAGCAGTGTTCTCTAAACTCGCAACTGATTGTAAAAAGAATTTAGTCTTGCGGCCCAGATGGGTGCGTGACACTAAGACAGATTGGCTGACTCGATCGTCGGTCATAACGTAACTTTCTCTTTGATTTCGGAAGCCAGTTACTTCAACTCGGTACTCGATCGAGAATTGACAGCTGAAGTTGGAGGTGAGCAGTTGTAATTCAGTTCAACCCTGCAGCTAGCAGCTCAAGGTGACTTAAGTTCACTTGGTACGTAGGATACTAATTGGCCTATTGTACGAGCTCTAGACAAGGAGTGTGGAATAACCGGTGGAATGAAAGTTTTAAGGAAAACTTAAGTACTGGCTGAAAGCCTGCCCCTGTGCCATTTTGTACACCACAAATCCCACATAACCATACATGATCTCGAACCCGGTCCGCTGGAGCAACTGAAGTCCGTGGTCAGAGTATGGGGTTGGCTTGAGAAGGTTGTCAACCAGTGAGGACCTGAGACCGGAATAGAGGAACGTCCGCCGTTGGAAGCGTTTACCAAACTACGTGACTGAGGACACTAGTCTGTGTGTGATTGTGATCTGCGAAGTGTAGTCGCGAGCTACAAGTGACCAACAAATTCAGCTATCAATTCAAAACCCGTCTATAGTCACTCGATCATGTGACAATACTATGTAGGATTTCTGGCTATGTAGAGCTCTATCTTCCAAGATATAAAGCTAAGTATATCATCATAATAGGCACACGCCTAGCTTATTATTTAAAATTTAATAAGGAGGAGACGTGTCCCTTCGATACATCAGTTCAATTTCATCGGGCTGCATGGCCTTGTAATCCAGAAGACGCAATTCTTAATTAGATGATACAATCTCACAATCGTCTCGTCTAGCGGCAATCACTTCCATTCCCTACATCCTACTTTTGCAGTTTCCTCTTCAATTGGCTCCTCCCTTCTGCCCTCTTTGCAGGCAATTTTTCACATATGCGCATCACATGTTCAGCATGCTGAGAATGCTACGCTCTCAACTGATCAAAATACAAGCATAATACGTGGATAACATTTCGTGTACCTCTTTTTTCAGCATTAATCTGCGAAGGCATATCAATGAGTAAGTTACAGATGGATATAGAACTTAAACTAATAAGATTTCTGATTTGAATAATGCTTTTATCTCTCAACATAATCTCCCTGTACATTGAGGCACTTGTCCCATCATTTTAACAGACCCCTGAAAACCAGCAGCATACAATTCTTTTGGCTGCCGTCGGGATCACGAAAGCATACTGCTCACCGCATTCCAGTCTAAAGGACAAACCGTAAATGCCGACTCCTACTGTAACATCCTCAGGAAACTTCGGAATGCCATTCAACAGAAGCGACCAGTACTCCACATAAAGGCTTATTGCTCTTGCATGAAAACGCGCGTCCTCAGACTGCCAACAAGACAAATGAGACCATGCGAAATTTCAAGTGGGAAGTCCTCGAGCATCCTCAGTATAGCCCCGACCTGCTCCAAACGACTTCCATTTGTTCATTCCTCCAAAACATCATCTTTCGGCTAAACATTTTCCCGAGGAAGAAACTGTAGAAACTGAAGTCACTGCCCAGTTCCGAAAGTAACCAAAAGAATATTATGCTGCTGGTTTTCAGGGGCTTGTGAAACGATGGGACAAGTGCCTCAATGTGCAGGGAGATTATGTTGAGAAAAAAAGAACTTTTCAAATCAGTACTCTTATTTGTTTAAGTTCTATATCCATTTGTAACTTACTTATTGACTTACCTACGCACATCCATTAGTGTTCCGGGTGTATGAAATATGCGGGCAGGCAGGCAGACACGTGTAACGTCTTTACTCGGCGCCGGTGGGAGGTGGCAGGTCCCGCCGCCACCGCGTACTTGTCACTAAAAACTCTCACTTTGGCCACTGAGAGTCAGGGGTTCGTCTTGGTGCAGGAGCTGACGCTGAAGCCCAAGATTAAACAGACCACACTCCACACGTTGATAATAATACTAACCAAGTTTATTGAAGAAAAAGAATGAAGAAAGAAACATAGAAATTTTACATTGAGAATGACGACCCTCGCCTCAGGCGAGCTGCCTTATATCTGCCTAGCCTAGGGCTTTGTCCCAAAAGATCATCACGTGCTACAGTTTTTTTAGATGGCTATGCAAACTCGTACGCATCCAGTGGTGGGGCCACTGGTCGTATGTCAAAGCTTATGGGTGAAAGGGTGAGGCGGCATGCCGATCTTCCTTGCTTCAAATAACACTGTGTGTGGTCTCTTTAGGACTGCTTATATTAAGGGTACTCTTAATACCAAATGGTTATACATTTAAAAAAGTTACAATAATTGAGTGGGGGTCATATATGACACTCCCCCCCTTAAAAAAAGAATTGATTACTTATATCAAACTCTTATTTTCCTTCTTCTCTTCTTTTTTGTTTACCTGAAAACTCTCTTTTTTCTTAAGGAAATTGGTAAGGGTTCTTCTACCACTTCTTGTTCATCATCATCTGACATTATGGTAAAGTTAGGTGAAGACTTTAGGGATGTAGTGCGAGAGGTCCTTAAGGTTTTATATCTTATCGAAGTTTGTCTACCTTGAACATTTGTAATATTGATGCATAGTCTCTCGGCAGTTTCTTTCCAGCATGCTTTGGGTGACCATTTATCCCATAATTTATACCATAAGGCTCTACATCCTCTGCAGCAACAACAGCAGCAGCAGCAGCAAGTTACAATGAAAAATATCATGGTGCTCATTATTGCAGTCCATGAAGTAACATATTGTGACATGTTGACCCCTACCTCCCCAGCGGTACGTGGCGGTAACGTAACGATCGCGTTCTTACGGTAATAGGCGAGTTCCCGCCCCGCCACTCCCCTCCGCAGTGACGTCACCGAGGGGTATCGCGGTCGCTAGGCAACGCGAGTCAACAGCGGCGACGTTACGATAGTAACAGCGGTCACCTCCGCTAGCTTTACATAGCAACAGAGCGCCAGGCAAAAAGGGTGCCTATTACGCGGCCGTTTTCCGTATGGTCCGATCGAGGTTACATAAGGAGCAGCGAAGGCTATTCACAGTCAGTTGTACTGAGTTGTACTGAGTCAGTCAGTGAGTCCTGGAGCTACCGCCGAGTTAGCCAGCAACCAGTCAGTTGTATTGTGGCATTTGGAGTGTACTAATTGTGATACTGCAGATAGCAGTAACCGTAAATCTGTAATTTGGGTGATCGTAAGAGCGGATGTGAAATAAAATTCGCTACATCAAATACATCGTGAAGTTATTTGTCGCGATATACGCCCAATACGCGACAACTGGTGTCAGAAATGGGATTTGAATTTAAACACGTGACCAACGAGATTAGAACTTACACACGTGGTCAACGAGATTCGAACTCAAGACAGGTGATACATTGATGTCAGAATTTTTACGAATTTAAACACGCCTGACAAATAATTGGATTATTGTGCATCGAGTATTTGACTGCTACAAAATGAAGAAACAAGATATGCAGCGAATAATCGAAATGCTGGCTAGGATGGAGGCCGATAGAAAAATCGAAAGGGAAGAGAGGAGGAAAGAGAGAGAAGATTTCCTGGCCAAATTAGACGCCGATAAGAAAACTGACAAAGAGGAAATGCTGGCAAGAATGGACGCCAACATGAAATCCTATCAAGAAAAGGCAGATAGCCTGCTGACGAAATTAGCCGCCGACATCAACGCCTGGCAGTAAGAGACGTTGGCCTGCCCAGTGGACACGGTACCTGCGACGGCACAACAAGAAGGGGTTCCCCTAGTGATACCGGTCGGAGTGACGATGGCCTGCCAAGAAAGGGAGGCACTTCCAGAAGAAGAAGAGCCGACTTCAGCGAACAGGAAACCTGAGGCGGAAGAACTACTAGAGGTACCCGTACAAGACGCCGAAGTAATGCCGGTCAGAGAACCGAAGAAGAGAAGGCGCAGGGACCGCAATCGACGAAATGAGAAGAATCCGACACGGGAAAATTGCGGACCCCAGAATAAATTGGCCGTCGTCCACAGGAAGGTGTCCCGCCGCGCAAGAGTGGCCTGGCGCAAACGCCATATCTTCAAGAAATCTACGACCCAAGGAAATTGTGGCCCATGGCACGAATTGGCTGCCGACAGCAATGTGACTAGTCGTGCAGGTGCGACGTGGCGCAAGGGAGATCCCGTAAGGAGATGCTCAACGAGGGTCAATGCTGGGCAAGAAGCCGGGAGAGGAAGGACTGGAACCGTGACAGGACAGACGTCCGGGAGGCGGCGTCAGCCACAATGGAAATGCGGCAAGGGCATAAGGAACCAGGACGTGGAGGAACTACTACGCGTGAGGGAGAAGACCGGCAACGTGATCTTCAGTGGAAGGTTCGCGACACAAGTAGTCGGTACTGCCAACGGGTTACGGAGGATAAGGAAGTGGACCTTATGGAGGGGTCGACCCCC
>NW_019736401.1:63798-75125 GCF_002891405.2 Cryptotermes secundus
AAAAACTCTCACTTTGGCCACTGAGAGTCAGGGGTTCGTCTTGGTGCAGGAGCTGACGCTGAAGCCCAAGATTAAACAGACCACACTCCACACGTTGATAATAACACTAACCAAGTTTATTGAAGAAAAAGAATGAAGAAAGAAACATAGAAATTTTACATTGAGAATGACGACCCTCGCCTCAGGCGAGATGCCTTCTATCTGCCTAGCCTAGGGCTTTGTCCCAAAAGATCATCACGTGCTACAGTTTTTTTAGATGGCTATGCAACCTCGTACGCATCCAGTGGTGGGGCCACTGGTCGTATGTCAAAGCTTATGGGTGAAAGGGTGAGGCGGCATGCCGATCTTCCTTGCTTCAAATAACACTGTGTGTGGTCTCTTTAGGACTGCTTATATTAAGGGTACTCTTAATACCAAATGGTTATACATTTAAAAAAGTTACAATAATTGAGTGGGGGTCATATATGACACATGATTATTCCATTATACCTCCATTTTATAGTTTATACTTATACAAAGAATGCATGAAAATTTCCCTACGTCTGTCGCTTCGAGTCTTCCTGGCTTGTTAAACGAAGCCCTTTATACTGGGCAATGGTCTGAGAGCGGCTTGGCTCCCACTCTTTCCCCAGGGAGGATCAGCGGTTTGCCGGAAGCTCTCAGCTCTCTGTAAAATCCCTAATGTTCTTATTGTCTGCACGCCTTGCAAATAGCTGTATCATACAAGGATCATAGGTTCGTGGCAGTTTGGGCTAGGTCAGGCCATCGAGTGGTATGTTTCTCACGAGCAATATATATGTACAGAGGGCCAAGGGGACGCCACGCGAACACATTACAAATATTGCGATCTTCTGCGTAATAATACTGTGTAGTTTGGTACGTGCGTGCCCACGGTGTCGTAGCCAAGGCTAGGAATATCACCGTGATTACCTCGTATCTGTTTTGTCTGAATTCATATAAATGTCGCTCTGACGTGTACCCGTCACTAGAACCTACACTGAACAGAATGAATCAGCATATCAACAATCGAGTTCTGTAACATACATTTTAGTAGGGCAGTATACGGTAGCGTTTTACAAGCGGCCTACTCCAGTCACGTTTTCCGACAACTAGATCACTGTAGTTCTCACTCCTCGTAATCATGTTACGCGCCCTGTTCATCATTCGGTAAATAATTAAGTTATTCGTTATGGTCCGTTTCCAGTCTTTAGGCAATCTCTAGTATCCCCGGGATTTCACTTCATAGGCCCTTCCAGCCCATTCACGGCCCATGCGTCTTATTCAGTTCCGTAAACCTTTTTCACATACGGTAGAACTGTTTGGATGAGTGATCAGCCCGTCGCAAGGCCGCCACCTTAACAAAGGACAAGCAAACACAGAATAAACACATACACACACCAGATATCCAGGGCTTGAGTGGAATTCGCACCCACGATCCCAGCGTCCGAGCCTTAGACAGCGCGGCAGGCCACTGTGACCGACTGTCTCCCCGGGACAGTACTTCGAAGTGGGTAATAAGGGTCTTGTTTTAAAATTCAGATCTACTGCCATACCATTCTACAGAATCGTTAAAAGCTTCACGATGAATACCCGGAGTAAATTTTTATAATCAACCACATAAAATAAACGGTTTAACCAAGCATCTGGTTCAATATTTTGAATGTTATGTCCTTCCCAGACGCGTGAGTTCTTAAATGCATGCAAAGCCAGACAAATCTTTCTTCCAGTCCTAATTATCTCGTCATGAAGGCTTGCTAGCGGATGCTGAGGTAGTTATGAAATCACGACACCGAAACCGTTTTATACTGATCAATTGTTCACATACTTGTTAGGTAGAAAAAAGAGAGGATTAATTCCTGGTTTATTCAGTGACTTTTTCTCAACGCACGTCATAAAACATCGGGTGGTTTGATGATTACTAATTACTAATACGGCGGGGGCTGCACCATCCAAGTATTTTCGATCAGGGACACAGAGACACTTCGAAGGCCTCAGTCAGAATGTCATTGACCCTGTCAAGTTTCGAACCTGGGCAAAAAAGACGCAAAAAAGACAGGAATTTAGTGAAGCGGATAATAACAATATGGCGACCACGGGAAATACGTGTGCCTATATTAAGTGATTATTCACTGTAGTTTGAAGCCTTAGATTTGTCTAATGAATAGAGATTGGAATTCTTTAAAATGCATATTTTGAGGATTTTTGGTCGTTATTGCAAATTCTAAACGTAAGAGCATATTTCTGCATATATGTTTGAAATTAAGGATAATTAAATATTCACTAACAAAATCGGTTTTGCATGCGTTTTGGATATCCGTTGACAGTTGCTATTCTCAACTTTCTGAGTAACGACATTTTCACTATTTACAATACAAGCAGGTAGCTTGGCTATTTCGAAAGGGACTGGGTGGGGTTTTCCTGCATTCCTTTGACCACCACAGCAGACAGTAGCATCAGAAAGTTGGCCTTGAGAGAATTTATCTTCAGTTAATATTTTTCTTTTTCCTAAAATACTCTGCGTCAAAAAAGTGTTCGTGTACTGAAAATTCCTAAAGAAAAGTGCAGCAGTAGATATTTAAAAATACCGGTGGCTCTCGGGTAAGAGTGACTATTCAACAGACGGTGTCGTCGTGTACTGTGAAGTTTGCGCAAAGTAAGTAAAGTGTGAAAAGAAATTTCAACTTGAACAACACTCAAGAACGACTGCACATATTACGGCAAAGAAGGGGATTGAATAGCACACCACAACTACTTCTTACACTGGTCGAATCCAAGTTCTCTGATAATACATTTTCAGCCGATCTTTGTAAGGCTTTAGTATGCAGCAACATTACACGGAATAAATTAAGCCACACATTTCTGCGATAATATCTGGAGAAATATTGTGTACTTCAAAAACTCCCAGATGAATCAACTCTTAGAAGAAATTATCTACCTTTGTTATATGAATCTACTCTGGAGTCAAGCCGTTCTGACACCTCAGCGAACTGTGTCTGGATATCAGTGAATGAGACAACCGATTTATGTGGCCGATACATAGCAAATTTCGTAGTTGGTAAGCTACAGCCAGGCGAAACCGTCAAACCTCATCATCTTGCTTGCAAAGTATTAGAGAAAACCAACAATTGCATAATAACAAAATTTGTAAATTATTCTCTGCGACTACTGTGGCCATCTGAAATTGAGGGTGTTGTAATGTGCTTGTGTTACTCACAGATGGATCTACCTATATGTTGAAAGTAGCAAAGGCCTTACAAGTATTTTATCCAAATCTTATACACGTAATCTGTTATCGCACGGATAACACCGTTTTGGAGAAAAATACGCACACAGTCTTCACCTGTTAACGATGTCATTGCAAGTGGGAAAACCCGTTTCTGAAAGCACCAGCGTGTGTCCAGTTCTACAAAGATTGCTTACCTCAGGTTCCTCTGCCACTTGAACTTGTCCTAACTAGGTTGGTGCATGGTTATTCTCAGCTTCATTTTATCAGGAGAATTTCAATCAAGCAAAAGAAACACATGAACATAAGTACGCATGTGTCCGTGAAGCAAAAGTGGTGTTTGCAAGTGATACTGTTTATCAAGTTGTGAATTTTATCCGTGCACATTTTTCTGCAGGTTCAAAAGCCATTGAGAACTTAGCATCATTTGTTGCACTTGAATTCTTTCAGAAAGCAACTTGTTCCCTGAATTTCCATCGAGGAGAAATCGGAGATGGGATTAAATACAACTTAGAAAAGGCGTTGAAGTCGAACCCAGGACTAAAAAAGATTCAGTCAATTAGTCAGTACTTGTGTGGAATTAGGCGTAGCTTTGCCAGATGAATGTTCCGAACCTTCGGCGCCAGTGTATAAATACTTTCCAATCACGTCAGTTGATGTAAAAAGATCATTCTCAGGCTATAAACTCATTTTGACGCGCAATAAACGCAGTTTGTCTCCAGAAAACATTGAGAGACTTCCAGTTGCCCATTGTGATGCTACTTTCTGCAGTGAATGATGCATGTAAATAGGTGAGTCTGAATAAAGGAACCTGTTCCTTAAGTGCATATTGTTTTACTTTTGGTGCATATTTTCCCACATCTAGCGCAAATCTTAAATATGTTAGTGCATATTTTAACTGTTTTTATAGCACAAAGATCCGGGCCCTACTCATTACAGTGTAAGCTTATCAGCCACAAGCAGATACAGTTAATATAAAATGGGTTTGTTTCGAAACGCCACAAGTCACATCACGTCTTAAATCCAGTATTCAATGGGCAGTGCAGGGAACGCGCAAGACGTCAACAAAATTTCTCAACTTTTACAGCGTCAGTGAAGAAAGATATTATGAGGTGTCATATATGACCCCCACTCACTTATTGTAACTTTTTCAAATGTGTAATCTTTTGGTATTAAGAGTACCCTTCATATGAGCAGTCCTAAAGAGACCACACGCAGTGTTATTCGGAGCTAGGAAGATCGGCACGTAGCCTCACCCCTTCACCCGTAAGCTTTGACATACGACCAGTGGCCCCATCACTGGCTGCATAAGAGGTTACATAGCCACCTAAAAAAACTGTAGCACGTGATGATCTCTGGGACAAAGCCCTAGGCAGGGCAGACACAAGGCAACTCGCCTCAGGCGAGGGTCTCATTCTTTCTTTCTTTCTAAATGTAAAACTACTGTAATTTCTTTTCTTTAATAAACTTGGTTAGTATTATTATCAACGTGTGGATTGTGGTTTGTTTAATCTTGGGCTTCAGCGTCAGCTCCTGCACCAAGACGAACCCCTGACTCTCAGTGGCCAAAGTGAGAGTTTTTTTTAGTGACAAGTACGCGGCGGCGGCGGGACCTGCCACCTCCCACCGGCGCCGAGTAAACACGTTACAGAGGTAAGTGTAACAACGGACTCTCTCGACAGTACACACGCAAACAAAAAACCGAAATTACGCAGCCGTGAGAATTCCATTTCCATTCTGTGCAGTCATAACTTGCATTCTTCTCTAAGTATAATCAGAGAGGGTGAGATGGTCGGGACATTCAGCACGAATGTGGGAGATGAGGAATGCATAGAGGATATTGGTGGGAAATCCAGAAGGACACAGAACACTGTGAAGACCAAGGCGTAGGTTGGTGAAAAATATTAAAATGTATCTTAGAGAGATAGGATAGGATAGTATGGATTGGATTAATGTGACTCAGGATAGGGACCAGTAAAGGGCTTTTGTGAATCTTCGGGTTCTATAAAATGGTGGGAAATTCTTGAGTGGCTGCATAATTGGCTCAGCTCCGTGAGTGTGTGGGCATTCAGGGTTATGACACGGAACCAAGCAAGCTGGCTCAGGATAGGGACCAGTGAAGGGATCTTCTGAAAATGGTGATGAGCTTTCGGGTTCCATAAAATGCTGCCAAGTTCTTGAGTGGCTGCACAAATGTCTCAGTTCCGTGAGTGAGTGAGTAGTCAGGGTTATGACACGGCACCAAGCAAGCTGGCTCAAGCAGTAACGCTTCTGGCTTTGATTCAGGAGGTTTTCATTTTTAATATCGGCCTATAATATTAAACCGACTTTCATTTATCGTGGTTTTGCTCACCCTTCCAGGCAAAAAGCGGGTTCGCACATAAAATTATAACAGACAGCTTCCTTCCTGATCCACTTAAATTCTTATTCACTGTCATCCATAAATGCTATGTAACAACGTCGTTAAATACACTACACATACCGCGTAGTAAGGGGGCACGCCGTAGCGTGGTTATTTGAGACACTCTGCCACAAGCCGGAAGTCGCGGGTTTAAGCCCCGATGAGGTCATTGTTATTTTTTTTAAATTGACCTAATCCTTGCAGCTTTCCTATCGCCCTGGTGTCGTCTGAGCCGCTGACACATATGAAAGCAAGAATCTTCCTGGAGGATAACGGGCGGCCGGCACAATAGGCTCACTTCACCGGCATCTGTGAGTAGAAGGTCTAGAAAATGTGGAGCCTATGGACCTTGACAGCCTGTTACAGTGAAAACTTCACATTTTACAGCGTAGTAATAGTATAGAAATTATATCAAAATTCGAAGAAAGCAGCTCCATCTTGCGGTGTAAAAAAGAAATTCCTGAACTGGCAATAGTGACACCCATAAGTCCACTGTTGGCCGTCAGTCTACAGAACATTTGGCCCTTAACACGATCGTTTCCAAGGGCAGAACTAATTCCATAGTGCTGAGCTCTTCTTGAGAAACTGCCAGTCACTCATCTACTGAGCAATTACCCAATATTTTATGGAACCCGGAAAGTTCATTACCTTGTCCACAAAAGCCCCTCCAATATTCCCTGTCCTAAATCAGACAAATCTAGTCCATACAAACCCATCCTACCTAAGATCAATTTTAATATGATCCCCATCTACACATGTCTTCCTAGTGATCTGCTTCTTTCTGGCTTTCCCAAGCATTCTTTTTCTCATCCATGCGTGCTACACGCCCTTTCCAACTCGTCCTCCTTGAATTGATTATTCTAATTAAACTTGGAGAAGAGTTAAAGTTATGAAGCTCCTCACTATGCAGTTTTCTCTAACCTCCTCTCACTTCATCACTCTTCGTGCCAAATATTCTTCTCAACACCCTGTTCTCAAACACCCTCAGTCCGTGTTCATCTCTTAAAGTCAGAGACCAAGTTCCATGTCCATACAGAACCACAGGCAAAATTATACTTTTGTATATTCTAATTTTTATGTTTTTGGACAGCAGACGAGAATAAAAAGATTCTGGGATAATTAGTAGCAATTTTTTTCACAGAATCCTATGAGCATTTTTCTTCTCATCCATGCGTGTTGCATGGCCTTCCCATCACGACGTCCTTACCTTGATCATTCGTAATCATATTTGGCGAAGAGCATAAATGCAAATAAAGTTTATGGATAAACAAATATCAGAGATGAGATTCACCTTATACCCGTTTATTATTTTAGGGCCAAAATGGCGGTGCTCCCTCTCCCTACAGCACTATCCCCACCAATTTTCAAGACATAATATAGAGATTACATGTTCTTCCGAAACGTCGGTAACGGTCCACCTGACACAACTGCCGCTTGAGGGTCTTCGGAAACACGGCGCGTGTGATCAGATTAGAAAATGATAGAAGACGAGCTTGATGTAAGTACTGGGGCAGGGGTTCTGCTCTCATAACTCACGGCTCGTACTTCGCTACATTCTACTGCGCGTTCCTCTGCAGGCGGTTTTAGCAAGCACCAACCCATCACTGCTTCAGGGTATCTGGCACCAGAACCCACTATTCAATTCACGGGCCAGTTTTTCTTTAAAATTCAGATGGTCGAAAAATTCGCCAGTTTTGTAGGGAATCTGAAGGTGCGCCATAATATTCACTACACTCTACCCTAAATCAACTGGAGTTTAACCCACGTCATGTAATATTCTGGCGCAGGCACTAGCGTAGTTGGTTGCTACAAGCAGGAAGATCGAAGGTTCTAGTGTAGATGAGGTGGCTTATTTTTAATTTACCTAATCATTCCAGCCCCAGTATGTCCCTGGGGTAGACTCAGTCTCAAACAGAATTGAGTACCAGTGTTGTATGGTTGGACGTGCAAGACAAAGTGGTAGGTGGACGGAGCAGTCTTGTCGTTCCATACAAACAAATTTAGATCTCTTACGAGTATGTCCGAAAATTACGTGGATCGCCGGTAGTTGTGTGTTTTACCGGATTGCCAGGAATTGCATGTAACGAACAGGATGTGGAGTGGAGTGAAGTCCAATCGAAGTTAAAAAAAACTCAAAGTCCATCTGGTAGATAGGATAGGTTTATTAAGTGAGTCGAACAGACGACTTACACCACTGGCTGCTGACTGTCGACTGTCCTCAGCAAGGAGTTTAAAATATGTATTGGCTCAAAGGAATGTGTTGTGTATTCCCACTCCTTTGACCCAGCCATAAGCATAAAAACTAATAACCTCTACCTCCCTCTCGATTAGTGGGAACTGCTCACTAAAGCTTTGTTTATACTGTGGAAGGGCTGTCAGGTTTATAGCTGTGCGTGATTTTACTCTGCAGCCATACCCAATACTAATAAGTTATCCTGTGGCATGTTAAAATTCGTGGCTATCGCTCGGTCTTGACAGCTAAAAATAACAGGAGGGCTTGCTGCCTGGTTCCTATGACACTCTAAAGTAACAGAGGGCTCTGTTCCTTATGACACCAGGAATCCTCCTGGCAGTGAAGGGCGGTAGGCGCGTAAGGTTAACAACCTCACCCAATCTGCGAGCCGACTGTCTAGAAAATGTGGCAACCTCAACGTCTCACGTCTCACAATGGGTCTATGGCCCATGGATCTCCACGGTCTGTTACAGGGATAACTTCACTTTTAGCTTTTATCTCGTAACATTCTACACACACGTGTCACCTCCCATACGCGTCATATTCCCCGGCTACAACATCCAAATTTATCTGATCACCCTAACCAAAACATTACATTTTCTGTGTCTCTGTTCTGAGACCTTCGTATTGTGGAATTCTGTTTACAGAAGTTCCAGCAGCAGGCATACCAAAGCCATTTGCGGTTTGCCTTCCTAACACTCCGATCCGAACATCTGTAATTAATGGCTCTTAATTTTTGTTGTCTCGCAACTACATGGAGCAGAGTTCTTGTGAAGCCAATAGTAGCATAGCTGGTCTCGAAATTCCTCGTCTTTTGTGGAGTCCGAACTGTTTACAAGAGCTGGGTACAGTATTCAATTAAGTCCACACACTCACATTCTTCTCCTACTAGAACCATTTTAGTATTATACTCCCATGTGCGCACAGACCACTGACGTTTCGTAAAATTATTTCGTTTTTACGATGAATCGTCATCAGTCACCGCCCAACGCTCACACTAGAGGATCACTTCTTCTGAGCTCCCGGATGAACAAATTCGGCATCTTCGCAATAACGGGCTTCATGGGCCGGGTTCAATTTCCGGCTGGGGCAGAACTTTTCTCCACAGCGTCCATACCGGCTTCGCGCCTCACCCAGCATCCTATACAGTGGTTACCAGGCGCTGTTTTTCCCGAGATAAAGCGGCGTGAAGCTGCCCACTACACTTCAATCTAGAGCCGAGGTCAAGAATGGTGTGGCTATACCTACACTGCCCATATATTTTCCTGACATAGATAGGGTAAAAATGTTCCTGCGCTTAATCAGCTGACCACTATGCCCTGAAAAATGTTGGTGTGTGGAGGTGAGTGGTAAGCTTCACGCCAGCCATACCCATGCGATGGGAGGCTGGGTGGGCCCCAAAGTGGTAAAGAAAAGGTAAAGCTCTCTCTGTTCTCCATTAATTAAGCACTCGCCATGAAGGCGCATGGGTGAGTGGAAGTACAGGTAAACATTTTCTTGACTTCAGCACTAGCTGCACGTGAGTGGTCAGTTTGAAGCCCCGACCGCTTTACCTACGGGGAAAGAGTTCCCGGTATTTGTATATTCCAGAACCTTTATAAAATGCAAAAACCCCTATTGCCTACGCATATATATACACATATGTAGAGCTTTTTAAATTTTGTTGGCCGTTTCACGGCTCTGCGCTAAACGGCAACCGGTGTACCGTCGACTGCGAAGGGCACACTATTTCTGCCGATGAATCAGCATACCTGATGGCCAATAACGTTTGGAATGAGCGGAAGTATACAACTTGTGGACCGCTTGTCGGCATCCTGTTTCACGGCGAGCAGTGCTGTACATGTATCGGAGTTCGTTTATGTTTTGTCAGTAGTAGGCAGCAGTTTTCAACTCCGTACGCCATTTGTTCTCAGTTACAGTTAGTACTGTGGTACGTCATGGGGCGGTATACTTTAGAGCAACGTGTATTACTGTATGACACCTACGTGAAATGCAGATCTGCTGGAATGCGTCGGCGAAAATTTCAACATAAATTTTGTCATGCAAGAGTTCCAAAGAGACAAACAATTCACAATTTGGTGAATAGACTTTAAACAATGGGACTCTTAATAGACAATAGAACAAAAAACATAAGCGCCGAGTGCTGACTGAGGAGAAGTGAGATGACGTCGAGGTCAGACTTGAACGTACACCTAAAACATTTCTGAAATGTCTAGCTCGAGAGACTGGATATCAAAGCCTAGTGCAAGAATGGCACCACAATTGCTTAAGCTTAGACCCTGTAAAACAGCAGCAATCAGATCCGCGCGATCCAGCCAGCAGGGTTAATTTGTGTGTTATATGCGTTGCGTTGGCTGGGTAGCGAGCCTGGTTCCAGCCGCCGACAAACATATACCGATTTTATTAATGGGTTCGTCGAGAGCTGTGTATCCTCGACGAGTGCTGTGGTTGTGAATCAGGATGAGGGTGAAGTCAATCGACGTGGGAAGGTGTTCAATGTCCTCAACACAGAAGATAGGATAGAATAACAGAGTTTATTGTAGCTTCTTGGTGACTACATGCTGTATCAAGCCTTCAAGCCAAGAGTCGATCGCCGACCTCCTACTACTGGCACTGCTGTACTACTACTGTCTGTCTCTCGCGACCGCGTTACGACTTATAATATACAATGCGGTCTCAAGAGGGTCGTGGTAATGTTTACACAGGTGGCATGATGCGTGTGCTCTAAGTCCATCCACGCATGATGTCATCAGTTGTCTTAGAGAGGGCAAGTTGTCCCCTCAACTAATAATAACAGAACCCAGGACACACACGCCTCACTGGAAATAGCCTACTTACTTGGAGAGATAAAACATTTCTCCCCTCTGTTAATATAAGTCAAACACCTGTTTCCTCCATCAGCAAATGCAGCTGTGCTATATTTGAGAATGACCTGCTATGCGTGGGTGTCAGGAAATCCGCTATCACCAAGTACATTAGCACATCTTAAACTTAATATTTTCTTATATTTGTCTGCATCGCCGTCAAGACCAAGGTGCCGGATGTGGCCCACCTGTGAATATTACCATTGTTACTATTATTACCAAGTTATATATATATTACATTATAAAGAAAATGCCCAATATCAAAAGGACAAGGGTTCGATCCTCACGACATGTGCAGTTGGTCTCTACAGTCTTCTCGTCGAAGTTAAGATCGATCCGCAATTGACAGGGGCATCTCCTGTGATCTGCGAATTGTAACTAGTCAATCCCGAACGTTATCGGCCAACAGGCATATTGACTCATCAGCAAATTTGTATGCGCCTTGCAATGGCAGTGACACACGCAGTCACAGAAGCGAGACGCAACATAGAGCACAATACATGATAGTGAAAGAGTGCTCCAACAGACGATGATAGACGTGACTCGCGTAATGAAACACGACGTAAGAATGAAATATGCTGTATAATTTTAATATTTTAACACTTA
>NW_019736401.1:75995-84382 GCF_002891405.2 Cryptotermes secundus
CACATGAAAGTGTCACGTTTCTATTTTTAACTTAACAGCAATCACAAAAACACTGTCATAAAGTTATAATTACGCAGAGCAAAACAAATTCTGTATCGAGAAAAATACAGAATAATAACTAAACTGACTTGTGCATAAGTGACATGCTAACACCTTCTGAAAACTAGTAAACACGCTTAACTGCAAGGTCACAGACTATTCTACTGCAAACTGCAATGCCTTACATCTGGCAACATTGCTGGAAGCACGAAGCTGATAGCATACCATAACGCATAGCTCACTTACAGACAAGATTGACATTGAGTCAGCCAGTTAACTCAGGGGAGGGTGGAAGCAAAAGACATGCTGCTTCCGCGCGTGTTGCAGTTTAAAGTTCCCTGCATTTTGGAAGAAAATAACTGATCTATCCTGATAAATTGTTTATGTAACACATTAAAACTTGCAATATTCTCATTATATGTAATATATGTTCTCAGATTAATTAATATTTTGAAGTATAAAATATTTTTTCGAAATTGAAACATTGCGAGAAATGTTCTTGGTTGCTTTTCTATAGGGAAGCAATGCTTCCACCACATCCATGTACCCTACGCCCCTGTAGATATGGACAAACTGCATTCAGTTAGATGCAACATTCACTTAGATGACGCAGGAGGAAAGACTGTCTACTTATAAAGCGGGTGCCCCAAAATAATGTAAGTAGAACAAGAATTTATATTTTAAAATTAGATTTTAAAACACCGTGAACATGCATGGACTGCGCGTACCCATACGGTGTCGCACGGCCACTCGGCTATACTTTAAAGGTCCCTATATGGTGTCGCTAGTCTCTTAAAGGGTATACTTGTTAGAAATATGATGCTATACCATTGGGATTCTTGTAAATGAATTCATTTGCCACCAACAAATGATCATGTGTGATAAAATAGAGTTTCAAGGTCATGAAAGATTCTGCATTCTCTTGCAACAGGAATGCCGAGAATTCTGCTACAAAGAGCTGAAGAAACATTTCCTACTCTGACAGAAAGGATGGCAAGTGTTTGTGCTTCTCAGTGAATTTTCATATCTTAAGAAACTAAACTTTTTATGCCAAGCTTGTGTTAGTTTTCATAATCCATCTGGGGAGTTTACATGGTTCTTCATATTGTAACAGTTTGCATTGTTATGTGGGAGAGGCATCAAACGAAGGAGAGTGATATGGGTATGTTTGTATGTAAAAAGACCCGGCCCTGCATTGCGACCTTCAATGAACTGTTGTATTTCCCCTTGGATTAGCCCTTTATTAATACTACACTTTTAATAAAGAGTAGAACTCTGCGTATGGGGGAGTCATAATAGTCACAAGTGACAACATTTAAAATAAGCTATGGCCTCGCAATCACACACGATGTGTGCTACTGATTCATGTTCTTGTAGGGACCTTTCACAGGTTGGGTGTCAGTCCCACCTTCAAAAGGTGTCATTTCAGGTGGTAGTGTATGGTAAGTAATCCTACCACCCATCTTAGATGATCTCTGTTTAATCTCAACAGATCTTTTGTTCTTCTGGCAGAGATTCCTGCTTTAAACTATTTGCCTGTCTGAGTCCAATTATGGATTCCCAGTATTTTTATGGTTTCTATCAGTCCAGTCCCTGATCGCTTTCTTCACAGCTTCAATTCAGATGTCGCAAGCTGGTTCAGGTCGTATGAACGGCTGTTCATAACGTGATATGGGTAGGTCATATAGCACACATGTGAGAATGACAAATGCATACAAAAATTTTGACAGAAAACCTGAAAGAATAAGATCATTTTGGAGATAATTGTGAGGATGGACTTTGTTAAAGATATAATTATGAGGTATTGGACTCTGTTTGTTTGTGTCAGGATGCAAAGTCATGATGGGCATGTGTGAACACAGTAATGAGTCCTTAGGTTCCATAAAGAACAGATATGTACTGTCTGTACTTCCACAGTGACCATAGGTTTCTCAGGAAGGTCCCTGCATTATGAACTTAACACTTGCTAAGATTATGAAGTGTGTAGAGAAGAAATCTGCAGAGCAGCTGTTATGGGTTGCATGTAATGAAACACAGCTAAAGCAAGAAGAGTATATATTGTTTCATGTGTGGTGTTGTACAGCCACGACTGATAGAAGATGTGATGCCGTCTATGCTCTGCTGCCACAGCACATTCACTCTCTGGAACCTTTCGGCTCCGTCTACCCTTCTTCAATCGGGGGGAGGAGGAAACGGTCAAGTTTCCCACCGCTTCAAAATTTCCGTTTTCTTCTTTAGAATCTCATACACTTGAGTTTTACCGACGTTAAACATCTTCATTGTCTGCTTAACAGACAATTTATCTCGCTCACTCGCATGAATCACTTTTAATCTTGTGTTAAGATCAAGCACAACTCTTGTCTTTGTAGCCATGATGACAACTGCTAGACTAAAGTAAAACTGTAGGCCCAGAGCCCTTACTGAATACAATTTCCAGAAGGGGAAAACAATTCTGCTGAGTCTCAGTGCCGGTAGTACAGTACCGTTAGAAGCTTATTTTAAAGAGTTATGGAAAACAAAATTCTGTAGAA
Source organism: Cryptotermes secundus (assembly GCF_002891405.2). Lineage (NCBI taxonomy): Eukaryota > Metazoa > Arthropoda > Insecta > Blattodea > Kalotermitidae > Cryptotermes > Cryptotermes secundus. Next base: position 78,566 of record NW_019736401.1, read on the forward strand.
TGTATAACATGCCTAAAATTATTCTAAACGATGCATTCCGGAAGACTGGAAATTTTCCGTATAACGGCTTATTTTGATTTCCATTGTCCGCATTGGACAGTTTCCTTTTAATCCAGGTTATTTAACATCTTTTTCAGCCCCAAAGTCAAGGGACCTGAAAATATTTCCGTTTAATAAAGGGTCCGTTTAAGGCAGGTTTTACTGTAACAAAATTTAATAAATCCAACTACTGCGTTTCTACCCTAGCCAATCTGAATCAAAGCAAATACACAATATATATATATTACAGACACAAGTTTAAACCAAACTGGTGCAAGTCGCCTGGCCACAGGTTGTGTCAAAAGAAAATACACAATATATACATACAACACAAGTTTAACCCAAACTGGTGCAAGTCGCCTGGCCACAGGCTGAGTCAAAAGAAAATTCACAATATATATACAATACAAGTTTAACCCAAACTGGTGCGAGTCGCTGCCATGCACAACCTTGACGACGGGCGACCGCGGGCGATCTCACCGGCATTGAACTAGCTCCTACACACTGAAACCAAATTTAGACTCCCTGCCAGATGGAAATTTGACAATCACTTACTAGCTGGCTCAGCACCGCGAGCACCCTATGGATCCATAAGCAGTACGACCAGTACTGTCCTTCTGAACCTCCGGAACTCGCATTAAATTCCAAGCAAAGCTCCCAGGGTTAGAAGGGAGGGGAGAGGGCAACACCACGTGACCCAGTCCCGCATGGAGAGGGGCGGGGATAAGTTTAAAGACCTCAATCAAGGGGCTGGAAGCCCACGACGTCATACCGGAGCCAATGCCAATACATGGCTCAACAGAACTGTACAAATTCAGAGAAGGTTCTAGTGGGTCCATATGATGAGACATACCCAGCAAGTCATGATGCAAGCCAGGCCATGAATATAGAAGCTGAGGAAGTCTCAGACTCACAAGAGGCAGTGAATCCTGTGCGAATAACATTTCAGGAAATAAGGGCTGAACCTGAGGTGAGCTGTATGTTTCTGTATGTCCACTATAGGGCAGATATCACAAATAGGCAGGAATTCAAGTTGTCTTTCTCATCTTTGTCTGTCTGTCTGTGCACTTGAAACAACTCCACTATGCTGCTCACTCGCCTTTGAAGGCCTTTATCTGAAGTGTCTCTAGACAGTTATAGTTTGTTGAATGTACACTGCTTGTGACGTACCACTTCTGTTTCCTTTCAATCAGTTCTGATGCAGATTGTTCTGTCTTAAAGGGGGGTGGCTAAGTAGCTCGCTAACAACCTAAACATATGCTGCTTTGGCTTGGGTCCGCCGTTCTCCGGAGAAGCTGGAGGGGATGCAGGATCCACAGGGGAAGGTGCGTGCTGTGAAGGATGAAAGGTCCATTGACGTTACACCAAATTTCTTCTATTCTATTCGTCTAACCCTATATACATATATACACACAGTAGCTGCCAACGTTTGTCGGGTACATTACGCTTAGATACGTACTCCTTCGGTCGGATGTAGTTACACTCATTTCACCCGACTCTGGGTTTCTAGACCTCTCCCTTTCTCTCTTTCCTTCCTAAGCCTGGTCCATCTATTATTCCTCCTAACTCCCTGGGTGTTTACACTTCAATAATATCATGCTCAATGTCCATGGCTATACGGAGTAGTTCCACTTACTTGTGAGGACGATACTGGCTCACATCATACACACCCTCTCGGCCCCATCTCCGTGAGAGCCTTTGGCTCTCTCTCTGATATTTTTGCTGAACACGTAGTAACAATACTAATAGAGATGAATGTGAAGATGATGATGAAGATAGCAATAAATAAAAATATCTATATCCCCCAATGATAATGATGATTCCTTTTTATATTTTCTTCTTGGTACTCACCAGCTTCGAGGTGCGTATGCACCCGCCCATCATGACGTGATTTTGGTTGGGGTGGCTAGCTCTCATTGACTGACTGGTGAATGGGATTTGCGTTCCCTAGTCTACTGTCCTCTCTGACTCAGCGATTTCTTAATGCCCCAGCGCCTTCCTGCTCTACTTTATTTAATGTCTTCCTTCTTGTCAGCATTAGTAAGCTGACACTATAATATTCTGGTTAACTTGCTATTGCCTAACTGGCCTCACTACCTTCTTAGGAAATCCTGCTTCCTTGTACATTTCATTTGTCTATTTCTTAACTTTAATTTACGGCCTTCGTAGTCGAGAGGTAACGTTCCCACCTCATGACTCGTAGTACGCGGGTTCAAATACCCGGTGGAGGTCGTCGAACTTTTAAGGGCGGAAAAATTCAGGGAACAAGTCCTCCGGGAGGGACTTTAAGCTGTGTGTCCCGTGTTGTAACTTTACGGCACGTAAAAGAACCTCATATCCCCAAAGGGGATCACTGAGCCAAATGCCAGGATGTTTCCCGCCCAACAATAGTCTCTAAGGCCTCTGATAGATGGGGGAAGCATTATAGACACCGCTAAGCAAGTGGCCGAACTCGCTTGCTCGGCGGGACTGATGGTATGCACCATTTATCGGTAGGGTATAGAGACTGGTAGAATATCATAGAGGGAAGCACAATAGATCAAATTGGTCGCGGTGCATGGGGAAACCCACCCTCTCTAAATAACTAACTTTAATTTCTAAAAACACCTATTCTTAATTAACATAAAAATATCCATTTGTACATAAAGTTTGGGGCACAACACAGATGAAATTAAATTTTGTATAAACAGAACTGTATCTGAGAGGAATTCTATAGCAACAAAATCCCTTATGGAGTCACGGAACTGTTTGCAGTTAGTTAGTGGTACACTTGTTAGAACCAATAATTTACTAGGACTCTTGTGAGCTAATTCTAATGAACCCCACAAGATATTTATCATATGACGAACAGGTTTCAATGTTACAAAAGATTCTGCATTCTCTTGCAACAAGAGTGGTAAAATTCTAATGTATAGAGCTGAAGAAAAGTTTCCTGGTGTAAGCGAATGAATTCTGAGAGTTTCGTGCTTGTGTGCATAGATATGAATTTTATTGTATGTCAGTTGTGTTGGCCAAAGTAACTAAATATTTTGTGAAATGCTTCTGTTTCTTTGCATGATTCCTGTGGGGAGTTTCTTACATTTCGATGATCAGGATTTGGTATATTATGTAGGAGAGCAATGCATTCAAGGAGATTGATGTGGGTAAGTCAAGTAGTGCACATGCAACAGTTAGAAATGCATACAAAATTTTGAAGGGAAAACCTGAGAGAAGCAGACCACTTGGGAGACCTAAGTGAGGATGGGGAAATGCTATTATGATAGATTTGAAAGAAATAATTTGGAAGGTTTTGTACTGGGTCTGTTTGCCTTAGTATACAGAGTCATGATGAGCATGTGTTATCACAGTAATGAGCCCTTTCTGGCTTTCTCATCATATCCTGTATGCATTCCTCTTTTCCCCCATGCCTGCTATATGAGCTGCCTATCTCATCCTCCTTGACTTTATCATATAATTATGTTTGGTGAATGAAGGTTACAAGTTGTGGAGCTCTTCATTGTGATCTTTAGGTACCAAAAAGTAGATATTTTCTGTACTGCCGCAGTGACTGTTAGTTCCTCGGGAAGGTCACTGAGCTATGAACCGAATACCTTCTAGTGATCATGATAGCTGTGGAGAAGAGCATGTGTACACAACAGCTCTTATGAATTAAATGTGATGAGAAACAGCCATAGCAAGGAAAGTACACTGTTTAATGTATGGTGTTGTGCATCCATTTCTGAGAAGGATGTAATGGTTTTTACAGAACTGTACAAATTTGGAGAACGCTTTAGTGGGTCCATATGGTGAGACATACGCAACACCTCCTGATGCAAATCAGGCCATGAATGTAAAAGCAGAGGCAGTCTCAGATGCAGAAGAGGAAGAGGATCCTGTCCCAATAACATTTCCAGAAATAATGGCTGAACCTGAGGTGAGCTGTACGTGTATGTGCACTGTTAGGCAGATGACATAAATGTGCAGAAATGCCACTTGTCTTGTCGTGTGATACAGCCTCAGGTCACAGGGACTGAACCACGCTCCTCTAACTCAGCAACTCACCAACCAACTTGCTCCACTCCTCTGCGTTATCTCAACTCAGTCTGTCGAGTGATATGGCCTCAGCTCACAAGGACTGAATTGCAGCACTCCTCTAACTAAATAACTCACCAACTAACTTGAACCACTCCATTGCATAAGCTCATCTCGGTTTCTCGAATTATACAGCCTCAGATTTGACCTAACAGAAAACGCAATTTCTCTGTTGATGTGGATGGCATAGTATCACAAGTTCCATTGCAGTGGCACTGTCCACCTGGTACCAGCTCTCCTGCCATTGCCTAACATCACTTGGGACGTAAAGTGTTCCTGTGTTGCATTTGCAACCACTGTTATGCTGACAAGCTGTTTACTGTGGTATAACCTGTTAATGACTCTCCACATGCTACATTTATGAAGCTAAAGTTTTGAAGTAAGAATTACAGTTTACTAATTTAAATGAATTAAAAGTCTGAGAATGGAGACTCAATTCCTTCTTAAAATATTCCAAAGTGTCCCAAAAGAAATTCTCCGGGTCCTTATCATTTCGCGAAATGGTGCGTCATGTTACGCAAGTCTCTACATAGCGTCTACCTCGTGAGTTGATTTCGTCGCATTGCATCATACCCACTTGGTTAATATGTAGTTATAACGAAAGAGTTATTAATCAAAAGTGATAAAATTAAAATATATACAAAGGGTACTTAAACTGCATACAAAATAACTGTCATAGTGGGGAGGGCATCCTCAACTCCTCACTGATATTCGCTGATACAATCAAAGCCAGTGAACTTTAACTTCTTGTTCATTTTGCATCCCAGTGGTTTTTTTTTTCTGTTTAAAGTTGTCTCAACACAATACATAAAGCTCCTCTTCACCGAAGCTCCTTTTTCTTTATTACACTCACTATCAATGTAAGTACTGTTAGTAAGAACATAAAAAGACATAATTAATTTTGCGCAACAGTGCAATAAACATCTCGCATAAGCGCACTCAAAAATAGGGTGAGTATTTATAGCTCGTTTCTACGTAAAAGTGAGCCAAACAATGGACTAGCGAGGTAGATATCACGTGACTGCATTGCTGACTTAAAAAAATGATGGCCAAGTGGAAAGCCGACGGAGAAAAACGGAATGCTGAAGGCAAAGCCGACCAAGAAGTGCAGGCAGGGCTGGAAGCCATTTGCATAATAGGGCTAATTTGGTAGGTAGGGCCTACTATCATATAGTCATCATTTATATTCTTAAACTCTAGTAAAAGTTATAATTAAAAATTGTCAATGAATAATCTGTCGAGTGTAACAACGTTCTTAGGTCACTTATTTATTTCACTCGCCTTACATGTTTCGGTTCAAAAGAACCATCATCAGAGGCACGTTACAAACACATGAAACCACTGGCGTTGTATTGTACACAGTATGTAAGCTGCGTGATCTGCTACAGATGTCGGAGTGTAAAAGCACAACACTTTCTAGTAACGTTGAATGCATGTACACCTCTTGCATTCCATCCAAAGAATGCTCTCAAATTGAGCCGTCAATGTTAAAATATTTAAAAGCTTAAAACATTTGAAATAAAATTTGGCTCCTTCTTGTTGATTCGTCCCGGTGATGGGAATCGTCAACTTGAGGTTGTGTATGCTGCAAAGATATTGTATTATATTAGGTTTTATATATTATTATATATTTAATTTTTATTTTCCCTTAGTGTTGTATTTGATCCTTGCTTACCTTTTGGTCGGATGTGTCTTACGCGTTGTGTG
>NW_019736401.1:90906-96975 GCF_002891405.2 Cryptotermes secundus
ATATAATAATATATAAAACCTAATATAATACAATATCTTTGCAGCATACACAACCTCAAGTTGACGATTCCCATCACCAGGACGAATCAACAAGAAGGAGCCAAATTTTATTTCAAATGTTTTAAGCTTTTAAATATTTTAACATTGACGGCTCAATTTGAGAGCATTCTTTGGATGGAATGCAAGAGGTGTACATGCATTCAACGTTACTAGAAAGTGTTGTGCTTTTACACTCCGACATCTGTAGCAGATCACGCAGCTTACATACCGTGTACAATACAACGCCAGTGGTTCCATGTGTTTGTAACGTGCCTCTGATGATGGTTCTTTTGAACCGAAACATGTAAGGCGAGTGAAATAAATAAGTGACCTAAGAACGTTGTTACACTCGACAGATTATTCATTGACAATTTGTGATTGATAGTGTAACGGACCAAATATGAAACAATTCAAATCATAATTAAAATTGTGAAATTATATGTCCCATTTAATATTTAAGGTCATTTTTACACTTTTTATGTCATACTTGATGTAATTTTGGGTCATAAGTGCACGCATATATTTACGGTTTTCAGGTCATAAAAATCCGGGCCCTAGTAATAATGCATGCCTTGCAACTGTGCAATCCAGCTAGCTGGGTTCCTTTTTGCAGTTGGTTTCTACAGTGGATCATTGAAGATGAGATTCATCTCGAACTGACATTCTTTTCTGATGAGGCATGGGTTCACTTGCAGGGATACATAAATACAAAAAATAATTGCTACTGGATTTCACTAAATCCTCATCTAACCCATGAAGTATGGCTCCATCCAGTGAAAGTTGGAGTCTGGCATGTTGTAAGGGGAATAAGGATTGTTCTACCTGCATTTTTTAAATAAACAATTATTTGTGAAAGATATGTATAGTTCAAAGGCCTCGCCATAGCCCAAGAGGTAAGACGCTGGCTTCTCACTGCGGCGGCCTGGTTTCGATCCCGGGTCTGGTCAAGTGAGATTTGTGGTGGAAAAAGTGGCGCTGGGGCGGGGTTTTCTCCGAGTATTTCAGTTTATCCTGCCAATCTTCATTCCACCAATTGCTTCATAATCACCCTCACCTATCATCTGGGGCTGGTAGAATAGGCCAGAAGTGGCCACTGAACCAAGTGGACTCAGTTCCACCCCCACCAAATAAAAACAAAATATGTACAGACAATTCATTCGAGAATTACAAAAGAAAAAAAGACTCTATGGTTGGATTCAGCAAGACTAAGCTACTGCCCACATTTCACGCACGTCTATGCAAGCTTTGCCTAGTACTTTCGGGGAGAGAAATATCAGCACTGGTATTTGGCAGGAACATTCACCGAACCTTAATTATTAGATATTTTCTTCTGTGGTTCTTTGCAGGCCAAAGTATAAAACAGTAAACACCACCTGGAAGAACTAAAAAGAATATTCATAGGGAAATTGCAACAATTCTGACACGACAGCTTTAAGGGTTAATCAGAACCCCTTCTGCTGCTGCAAGGAATGTCTACGTGTAGGGGGACAGTATTTTCAACAACTTCTGTGACATGTGACTTGTATACTTCATTGCATATGTTACTGGCAACAGGCATACTGATTCATTGGCAAAATCTGTATGCACCTTGCAGCCTGTGGTGGATCAGTTGCTGTGAACCGGCCCAGAATAGTAAGAACCTCCGTCTATATGTAGATGTAGAAATTTTCTTTCACGTTCATTACTAGTTTTCTTTGTGTGTTTAATTACATCCATTGTAGATTCCACTTAACCACAATTGTGTCTATATTTTACGATGTGTTGCCAATGCCAGTTCTTCACTATTGGTTTCTACACCCCTTACACATTCTCTGTATCTAACATTTAGTCACCTTCCTGTCCAACCAAAAATAACTAAAAAATCTGTCATGACAACCAATCACCTGACAGCAAGTACAGAGGCAACTCCAACAGTGTCTGGTATATTAAATTTACTTCAAACAAAGGGCAAAAGGCAACATGTGTCTATAACATGTCAAACATTATCACAAAGCTATAGAAAATCATTAGTTATCCTATAACAAATCCCCAACATAATGATGGCTCTGTGTTATTACATGGATACAGACTGCATCGAAGACAGAAAAGAAATAAAGGATAAACTTCAGCATTTATAGATCCTGGGAACTCTATGATGAATTAACAAAGCACTGCTTAGTGGAGTGGTACATCACACGCAACATTCAATGTACTGCAGTGGTCTAGAAACAGTTCAGAAAAAAAACCCTTCAAAATCTAGTCAACAGCACAGTGGAGTTGTTTCATGTTTCAGAGATGGATATCACAAAGACAAGCGGCGTTTGTGCACATTTGTGTCATCTGCCTAACAGTGCACATACAGCTCACCTCAGGTTCAGCCTTTATTTCTGGAAATGTTATTGGGACAGGATCCTCTTCCTCTTCTGCATCTGAGACTGCCTCAGATTTTACATTCATGGTCTGATTTGCATCATGAGGTGCTGGCCATGTCTCACCATATGGACCCACTAAAGTGTTCTCCGAATTTGTACAGTTCTGTAAAATCCATCACATCCCTCTCAGAAATGAATGCACAACACCACTGTTTAAACAGCTTATGCTCTTCTTGCTATGGATGTCGTTTCTCGTCACATTTAACTCATAAGAGCTGTTTTGTATGGATGCTCTTCTCTACAGCTATCACGATCGCTAGAAAGTACTCGGTTTTTAGCTCAGTGACCTCCCTCAGAACTAGCAGTCACTGCAGCAGTACAGAAAATATCAAGTTTTTGGTTCTTAAAAACATCATAATGAAGAGCTCCACAACTTGTAACTTTCATTCAACAAGCATAATTATATGATCAAGTCAAGGAAGATGAGATGGGCAGCTCATGTATCAGAAAAAGGGGAGAAGAGGAATGCATATGCGATTTGTTGAGAAAGCCAGAAAGGGCTCATCACTGTGCTCAACGTGGCTCCATATTCTGTGGCAAACAAACTCAGTACAAACCCAAATTATTTCTTTAAAATCTATCTTAATAGCAACTTTCCATTCACACTCAGGTCTCCCAAGTGGTCTGCTTCTCTGTATGCATTTCTCACGCTTGCATGTGCACTACATGACTTACACACATCACTGTCCTTGAACTCATTGCTCTCCTACATAATAACCCAACCGTTATCACCCAGGTGTAAGGAACGCCCCACATGGATTATGCAAACAAACAGAAGTGGGTCACAAAATATTTAGTTTCTTTGGCCAAGACAACTGACATACAATAAAATTCATGTCCGTACCCACAAGCATGAAACACTCAGAATCCTTTCACTTACAGCAGGAAACTTTTCTTCAGCTCTCTGCAGTACAATTCTTGCCACCATTGTTGCGAGAGAATGCAGAATCTTTTGTAACCTTGAAACCTTTTCATCACATGATAAATATCATGTGGGGTTCACTGGAATTTGCTTACAAGAGTTCTAGTAATTTAATTCTTGGTTCTAACAAGTGTACCAGTATTTTTTTATTCCTACTGGGATGGGACTAAGTCCCTTGTACTGCGGCCACTTCTGGCCTATTGTAGCAGCCAAAGATGATAGGTGAGGGTGATTGTGGAGCAATTTGTGGAAGAAAGATTGGCAGGGGAAACCAAAGTACTCGGAGGAAACCTGCCCCAGCGCCACTTTGTCCACCACAAATCCCACTTGACCAGATGCGAGATCAAACCCTAGCCACTGCAGTGGGAAGCCAGCGACTAACTGCTTGAGCTATGGCGCGGCCTCAAGTGTACCAGTAAATAACTGCGAACGGGTCTGTGACTCCCTGTGAATTTTTGCTGCTAGAGAATTTCTCTCAAACTCTGTTCTGTTTATGTAAAATTTAATTTTATCTGCATTGGAAATGCTTAAAAGGAAATGGAAGTGGTACATCACAAGCAGCATACATTTAACAAACTATAACTGTGTAGAGACACTTCAGAAAAAGGCCTTCAAAGGCAAGTCAGCAGTGCAGTGGAGTTGTTTTATGTGCAAAGACAGATAGAGATGAGAGAGACAACTGCAATTCCTGCCTATCTGTGATATCTGCCTAACAGTGGACATACAGAAGCATACAGCTCACCTCACATTCAGCCTTTATCTCCTGAACTGTTATTTGCAGAGGATCTGCTTCCTCTTCTGCATCTGAAACTTCCTCAGCTTTTATATTCATGGCCTGTTTTGCATCATGACTTGCTGGGTACGTCTCACCATGTGGACCCACTAAAACCTTCTCTGAATTTGTACAGTTCTGTAAAGGCATCACATCTTCTATCAGTCATGGCTGTACAACACCATACATGAAACAATATATGCTCTCCTTGCTGTAGCTGTTTCTCATTACATGTAACCCATAACAGCTGCTCTGTACAGATTTCTTCTCTACAGACCCATAATCTTAGGATGTGTTAAGTTCATAATGCAGAGACCTTCCTGAGAAACCTATGGTCCCTGTGGAAGTACAGACAATACGTATCTGCTCTTTATGGAACCTAAGCACTCATTATTGTGTTCACACATGCCCATCATAACTTTGCATCCTGACACAAACCCAGTCCAAGACCCCATAATTTTACCTTTAAAATCCATCTTCACAATTGTCTCATTCTTTCAGGTCTTTAGTCAAAATATTTGTAAGCATTTCTCATTCTCACATGTGTGGTACTTGACCTACCCATATCACTCTCTTGGAATTAATCCCTCTCCTACATAATATACCAAACTGTTATAATGTGAAGTACCTAGTAAACTCCCCAGATGGATTATGAAAACTAACAAAAGCTTAGCATAAATAGTTTAGTTTCTTAAGATATGAGAATTGACTCATGACAATAAAATTCTTGTCTGTGCACACAAGCACAAAACACTCACCATCCTTTCTGTCTCAGCAGGAAATGTTTCTTCAGCTCTCTGTAGCAGAATTCTCAGCATTCCTGCTGCAAGAGAATGCAGAATCTTTCATAAACGTGAAACTTTATTTTATCACACATGATGCTTTTGTGGGTAGCAAATGAATTGATTTACAAAAACCCTTGCGATATAGAAGTTGCACATACATACAACTACAGTGATACAACTATAGTGATATAGAAGTTATAGAGTGACCTGGATTTCTTTGTTCTCACAGCATAGGCCGGCAGAGATTTTGAACCTTAGTGCATTATTACAAGTTGTGTAGTCTTAACAGATTTTTGCTTAGTTTTGAAGGCAGATAGTTCACCCACTCAGAGTGGACCTCTTGCTTCCAAAACGTCGGTAAAAGCCTACCATACTGAACGGAACTACGTCCTAGAAACAGCAATCATACTACAAAAATTTATATCGCATAGCCGCAAAATGCATTTGTATGCCCTGCAACTTCAACCAGTTCACAATCGACCATCAGCTCTCGAAGGCGAGAAAGGGCATAAAACAGTAAAAATGTGCATTCTATACTAGAAACATCACCCTCAGGATGGGCACTGCGAAGTTTAGCAGAATCCCAACTAGAACTTGCAATAGTGGAATATTATCAGGATAATATCAGGATTACTCAAAATATGAGGAAATTGAATTTCTCTCATGATCCTAATGATCGCTAATGATTCCCTAAAGCAGTCTTGTTCAACCCGCGGGCCACGTGCGGCCCTCTTATTCATTTTGTTGGCACTTGCCCTTCTTACTGGATAAAAAATATTGAATTGAATTGAATTTATTTACATTCTATAAATCCTAAGTAGGTTAGTACCTTTGGATACAGAACAAGTCAAAAGGTTACATACATAAGTACAGGCAATTTTAGCTTAAAAATTAATATAACTTAATTTTACATCATTCTCTATTTACATTGAAGTATTCATCTAAAGAGTAGAAGGAATGAGCATGTAGATAATTCTTTAACTCTGATTTAAACTTTTTAGTATCATTGCCCAAGTTTTTAATACTTTGTGGCAGATTGTTGAACACTTTTATGCCAGTAAAGTAGACTCCTTTTTGATATACTGATAAAGTTGATGAGGGTAGGTGAAGTTATATTTTTGTCTAGTATTCATGTTATAG
>NW_019736401.1:101734-107287 GCF_002891405.2 Cryptotermes secundus
TATGTGTGGAAGATTTGAATTCATGGAGCTTATTAGTTCATTTGTTTTGTTTCTCAATCCTCTTATATTCTGATGGAATATTCTTAGTACTTTATTATTCACTGAATTTAGTAGACTGCAATTACCTTTTCCGATTTCTATTGGTTCACTAACATTATTGTCTGAAAGATTAGTTTCTTTTGCAATTTCTTTTACTTGATAAACTTTACTTGCACTCTTTATCCTAAAAAATGATTCTGAACACCCATGACAACTGGAATGTGTCTGCCCTTAATGCTCTCTGCAATGAGTCGCGTCAGCTTGTCCTTGCCTCGAGGATTAAGATGCAAACCATGGACAGTATGTTCGCTCCTCAATATTGAAGAGACATCAATCGTATCAATGTGGGCCGCGCCGACCTCCACAAGCGAACGCTCAAGCCGAAGATTAATCTCCCTTACACACCTGTTAATCCATGGCTTGTCATGTCGCCAGAAAAATTGTATACCCTTCTTACTGTTTTAAGTTTAAATAACAGTAAACAGGATAAATCGTATTTGTACAATTCAAGGGAATGCCATCAGCAGTGTTGGCAACATCAATTCAGGACAGAGTGACCAATGCTAAACATTAATTTCTTCCCACTGCCCTGCAGGGCATACAAAAAGAAGATTCAGCGGGACACCGCTGACATTGGCAACGCTGCCCATCAGATGGCAGCACCTTACAATCTTCAATTCTCCTATAACGGCCACCTCGATAATTAGCTTCACTCTACGACCGTTATAATCTGTGGCGTGCATGCTGCGATTTTCACTTTCATTCAGTACTACCTAAAATGGCGGAACTAAAGAAATGGCGTGTTGAAAATGAGAAACGACAATTTCAGTCCACGTGGCAGGAAAGTTACTTTTTTTTAACATAATGGAAAACCAGTGTCCTATCTGTTCTCAAGTCTTAAGTGTTTCGAAGGGGTATAATGTGAGTAGACACTATACCAGCTTGCACAAATCAGAATACGACCAATACCAGGGAAGTGCCAGGAGTTGTGTGTTTAATGATTTGAAGCTGAAATTAACTAGACAGAAGAATATCTTTCAGCAACCATCAAACACTGCTGGTTTGAAGGTATCTTATGAGGTATGTTTAGAGCTAGCTAAAAGTAAAAAGTGTTTTAGGGATGGTGAGCTCATTAAAAGATGTGCTGTAAAAATGGCATCTTCATTTGAAAATAAGATGGCTAAAAATTTTGAAACAGTGTCCTTGTCTCATCAGACAGTAAGTACAAGAATTAACGATATGGGTAGTGAAGTTTCGGGTACTCTCAAGGGCATTTTGGAAAAATGTGGATTTTACTGTATAGCTCTAGACGAGAGCACAGGAATAGCTGACATCAGCCAGCTCCTTATCTTTCTCAGAACAATAAATGAAGAATTTGAAATTCATGAAGAACTGTTGGAATTAAAATCATTAGAAACCAGCACCAAAGGTACTGACATTTTCAACGCACTGGATAATGTCGTTTCTAAATATGGAGGTCTTGGGAAGTGCTCTGGCATTGTAACAGATGGAGCTAAAGCAATGGTTGGTCATAGAACGGGGTTAGTAGGACTGTGTAAAGAAAAAGGCATACATTGTTTTTCCACTGCATTATCCACCAGGAGGCTCTCTGTGGAAAAATTATAAGGCTCAGTGAGACAATGAAAACTGTTGTAAATACTGTAAATTTAATAAAGGGAGGCAATAAAGCCCAGAGACACAGGGCATTTTTTGTATTCCTGGACAATTTGGAAGCTGAGTATGGTGACATTTCATTGTACTGGGAAGTGCGCTGGCTAAGTGCTGGGAATTGCCTGCAACAGTTTTTTGGGTTAAGGAATGAAATTCTTGCTTTTCTCAGAAATGAAAACATTGGGTATGAGTATCAAGAAAAACTGGAAGAAATCCAGTTTTTAAATAATCTTGCTTTCCTGACAGATTTAACATCTCATCTAAATGCTTTAAACCTAAAACCACAAGGCAAGAAATAAAATATCTCCCAGCTTTATGGATATATTGAGGGCTTCCACAAAAAACTTGATGTAATGCAAATTGCACTGAAGGCAAATAATACAGCACACTTCCCATCTTGTCAGCAGTTGAAAGGAGAAGAAGAAAATGACACAAGATTTAGTATGTTTCATGAAATAATAATTGATATCAAGAAACAGTTCCAGGACAGATTCCTGGATTTTGACTCCCTAAAACCAAAACTTGCACTGTTCAATAACCCCATGGAGATTGAAGTGAGTGAGGTGCCCTGCGATCTTCAAGCAGACCCATTCTACCAGACTAAAAAGTGTGATGTCCCTGAAACTTTCTGGAAACTGATTTCTAAGGAACGATTCCCCAAACTGCTTAAATTCTCTCTGCAAATGTTATCGCTGTTTGGCAGTACATATGTGTGTGAAAGTGCTTTTTCTGCTCTCAAACAAATTAAATAAAAAACGAGAAATCTCATTGGAAGTGCTTCACTGGAATCAAGCCTGTGACTGTGCCTTACTGAACTTACAGTGGACATTGATAAACTTGTATCAGAAAAGCAGTGGCAATCATCACATTGATTTCTCGACTGTAAAATAAAGTGATATATTAAACTAGTGAGTTATATGTAATTCGTTTTCTTTCTTTAATGTCTCTGGCCCTCACTTTCCTATACAAAAATTTGACTGGCCCTCGGGTAACTAAACGTTGGACCACATTGCCCTAAAGAACAGCTAATACACACTTTCACTTAAGGTGTAGTAGGTGTAATATCTACCACCGACGAAGCGTTTCTTCTAATCATGGGGCTTGCGGTCACTCATGGTCTCCGGTGGTATCTATTACACGCGCCACAGAAATTACAGCTGACTGCATTGAACGGGCTGGTGTACATGTAGCACAGCAAATGGATCTGCCAGCAAACCTGTTTGTCATCTGTCGCATAGGCCGGATGGGCATTTCCTAGGTCTTTCTTGTATTTAAAATTATTCTTTCCCCACAATATAAATCATCTGTCGCCATTCTCAGGAAAATTACAAATTCGGAACAGATTGTTTATTTACTTCAATATCGGGTGTTAAGATTTTGTCGTGGGAATTTTTTGAGGTAATGTCAATATCACCAAAAACGACCTATGGGAAGAAATCATTATGCTTTTTGTCCTATGGTCCTATATGTATTGAGATGGGCGGAAACTTTTCAATGGAATCTGAGGTCTAAAAACATACCGAGGAAGCCTGAGAAGCGCAGTCGATATGGCGACACAGACAACTTCAACTTTTTTTTTCTACAAAGATCATTATCTTCTGGGATTCGCGTCGAGTAATTTGGTAAACTACACGGCGTCAATTTCTTTACTATAACCCTAAAGATGGAGGCAGAAATTTCCTCTAAAAACCTTATTGGAGGCGTCAGATTTCTCCATGCAAACATCTAACAGACTACACGGTTAACATCCCATGTTATGCGCTGAAGTAGGAGGCCCCGAAACATGTCCAGATACCTATTAGACACCCCGCTCTTCTACAACAAACATGGAAGACTGGAAATTCATCCGAAACTAAACTAAACGCGATCATAATCACTATTCTATCCTGAAAATGGAGGCCAGAGGTTCCTCCGAAACGCTGACACCTATATGCCAAACAGCATGGCCTCACAATCCCAGAAGACGGCAGTCTTAATGAGAATCTCTCTGACTCCCAATTCGCAGTCTATACCATCAGGGAAAGAGTGGCACACAAAACATCTTCAATGAAAGCCATGTCGCTCATTCGTGTTTGTCAATTTAAAATAAATACTTAGGAATGTGTGACGTAGCAAGCGGCACCCGCAACAATTCGGGAGGTCTTGATGGTGACGTCAGGTTGGTGTGCTGAGACAAAAAGAAAATGCTCAAGATTGGATAATAATTTCATAGTGCCCATGACATCTGGTCATTGAAATAATTCGAAAGGAATTTCTACTTCATTCATTTGGATGACTAATTTAGAAAGAGCAATTGATCAGATTTAACATTGGGCAGACTAGGCAAAATTCGGTTAGGCAGTTCCAGATACCTGATGTAATAATGAGATATTTTTCTGTAATAGGTCTATATTCAAATTTGGCACTATACTTCACCAAAAATCGTCTGTCGCTCGGTCGGTATAGTTCGCTTGAGGACTAAAGTCGCGGAGTTAAAATATGCCTATATTACACATACTGTAGGTAAACGCTGGCCAAGTTACTGACCACACGTCGGTCCAGGAGAAAGTGGAAATACCATTTGAAAGTTCCTACCATCCCAAATTTTCTCCCTCAGACTTCAGTAGCATAGAAATTGTTGCTATTTGGCGAGGAGTACAAATTATGAGGCTCCTCATTCTGCAGTCTTCTCCAGTATCATATTATCTTATCACTGCCTAAAAACTAACACAAATGATAGCAGGAATTACTGCAACAACAAGCCAGGCAGAACAAGCAAACGCGTTCAGTGCACACATTCATGTAAATCTTGAATACTATCACTATATGAGAATTTTTTTCAACTTAACACCTGCGGTATTAGTCCTTACGTAACATGTTCTCTGACGAGGGGGTGGGTTTGTCTCTTATGAATATGCTTGGCCTCAGAGCATGTTATTGGAATTCTTTATTTGCACTATAAACAACTACATGCAACCTCTCATGGTGTTTGAGAAAACTCTCTGAGAGCATAGACACAATTGTAAATAGGTCTTGTAGCTGTTTACTGAGCTCATAGACATTTGCATTAAATGCTATGACTCTGAGCGGCCTATGAACTCTAGCAGTCATTTTGTTCCATTAATGGTGCACTTCAAAATTCCACAGAATTGCTGAGACATTAACATCGCTCTCTCATGAGCTGTACTCTGACCCAAGTAACCAAAATCTGTAATTCATTCAAGTATTTTTATTAAGTGGGAACCTCCCACATTGTGGCGCATGGCTTCGCCCGTCTAACTACAGCATTCAACTTCTGCTCAAACCAAGTAAAAGCCGCATCAAAGTCAAAGTAAAAGTCATGTTGCAACTCACGGTGAGTCAGTCTAACTCACGGTGAGTCAGTCTGTGTGTCTTGGTGTGCAGCCCCCCTGGGGCTTATGACTGACAAAATTTTGAATGAAAGTTACTGTCTTGTCTATGTGGAGCGCTCTCTCTGACAAGAGGTTGGGTCTGTCATTAGTCAGTCGGTCTGTATTAATAAGTCCACTGTCTGTATTTACATACAAGGTGTGGCAATAAAGAAACCGGATTCATGCTCTAACCCTTTATTAAAAAAAAATCAGACAGTCGAAATGTTATCCCCTTCAATGTAGTCCCCTCCCCGATCCCTACACCGCTCCATGCGAATTTTCCACTGTTGGAAGCAGTGCTGCAGGTCATCTTGTGTTATGCTCTTCAAGAGTTGCGTCGCTTTTGCTTTCACTGCATCCACGGACTCGAACCTGGTCCCTTTCAGCGCAGACTTGATTTTTGGGAAGAGAAAAAAGTCGCACGGTGCTAGGTCCGGAGAATACGGTGGATGTTCCATCACTGGAATGTTGT
>NW_019736401.1:107860-144085 GCF_002891405.2 Cryptotermes secundus
CAGATTTTCCAAGTTTTGTGAGGAATTTGATGTTAGCACGTTGTTCTGCATTAGCACTCAGCATTATTCCGACGGAGCTCAGAAACACGATCCGCTTCTAACAATGGTCGCGGCCAGACTAACCGATGCACGTGAATGAAACTTTGTGTGACGGTAGAGGGAAGTCCAAGGGTCAATGCCCTACCCTCCTCTTCGTCAATGACGTGGCCGGAAATGAGTCATAAAAGTAATCCGGGTTCTTTATTGCCACACCTTGTACATTTACACAGAAACACTTATTTCTTACTTCTATGTACAATATATACAAGGCCTCTGTTAGTCCAGCTGTTAGGTACAGCAGATTATGCCCTTTCTCTCTTCTTTTTCTTTTCCTAGTATTATTAGCTACCACAGAAGTCTACTCACTTGAACAGTTGTATGCCTGACCGCCGCCAAGTTTAAGCCTCTTATACTTTCTGTGGCGGGCTTCGCCTTGTCCGATGTTGCGAACATTCTCATTATCATGATTTTGTGTGACTTCTGCTTGTTGCCTGCATAATTTTGTTATGTAATCATATACGTATGGAATTTTGAATGCCATGTGCAATTCGCGGACCGGTGTGCGCCTTGGAAAATTGCCAGTGGTGCGGAGAATCTTGTTTTGCAGGTGCTGCAATTTCACTAGATCGGTGTCTGCCACAAACTCCCAGGCGGGACTAGTATAAGTCATTACGGATCTAATAAGAGCTTCATGGAGGGTCAGTTTAATGTTAGAGCTCAATCGCTCACTTTTGAATAGGGAATATACTCTAATGAATGTTCTGAAGGCCTTGGCTTTGATCATTTCTCTGTGTAATCTACATGTCACTCTCTTATCGAAGATTACACCTAGATATTCTGTACTATTTACAAATAGACGCGGAGGG
Source organism: Cryptotermes secundus (assembly GCF_002891405.2). Lineage (NCBI taxonomy): Eukaryota > Metazoa > Arthropoda > Insecta > Blattodea > Kalotermitidae > Cryptotermes > Cryptotermes secundus. The sequence continues at coordinate 108,766 of NW_019736401.1, forward strand.
CATCATTTATGTACAATTTGAAAAGAGTAGGGGAAAGGGCTGAACCTCGTGGCACCCCTGCTTGCATTTCCCTTGGCGTTGACATTTCGCCTTCAACCGAGGCCCTGAATTTACGTTTAGAAAAAAGGACCCAATAAGCTTGGTCAAACATTTACAGAATTCCAATTTTGATAACTTATAGAGCAAGCCTGAGTGCCACATGTTATCAAAGACTTTTCGATCCAAGAACACTGCAGCCGTAGACATTTTATTGTTGAAATTAAGAGTCATGTGGTCCGCCATCCTCATACATTGCAATGTCGTGCTGTGACGTTCACGAAAACCAAACTGGCTTGCGTTGAGCAGGCCTCTTTCTTCAATATGTTTACACAGGAGTTTCAAAATTACTTTTTCGAATAGTTTTCCTGTCGTGGACGGGAGGCTGATTGGACGTAAATTTTGAGGGAAATTCGGATCTTTACCGGGTTTGGGTAAAGTTATTAATTGTGCTTCCTTCCAAGTACTTGCAAAATGAGAAAGCCAAAAACAATGATTAAATAAACGGGTTAGATTAACCAGTGGTCGACTTGGAAGGTGCCTGAGGCATTCATTTGGGATGCCGTCAATTCCCCAGGCCTTTTTTAGTTTCAGAGATTTTATTAATAATCTGTATGCCACATGGTCTGATTCTTTGAGGGGGGGGGTTTTGTCTGCAGTTTCCAGCAGAGCTTGAACTCTAGCCTCCGCCCGCTCTTTGTGGTTTTCGTCACACTGGTCATGTGCCATGAACTGCATTTCCAAACAGTCGGCAATTCCGTTGGCTTTTTCAGAAGGATAAAATTTAAGGCCAGAAGAACCATGAATAACAGTTGATGCCCTTGATCTGTCTCTCTTAGGAGAGGTTTTGCAATGGGCCATATACGCTGAGGTGTGACTTCAGCGTTAACTATTTTTGTTTCCCACCGTTCAAGTGCCCTTTTATGGGTCATTCGCCTGATTGATTTGGTGACCCAACTGACTGCCGTTTTACACGCTGGATCCCTGGTTTCTTGCCACAGTCTTTGTAGCCTCTGTTTATATTTTATCAATCGATCTAGACTAGGAAGTTCTTTGTTTATGTCCGAAAGTGTACTTTTACTTGTCGATACCCTATATGCCGAAGCAATAGTGGTTGCAAAGACGCGTGCCACTTTAGCGGCTTCTACCCCAAAATTAATTTCTAGTTTAGGTGATATTAACTCAGAGGCGAGGTTTTGAACCCACTCCCAATCTGTAAATTTTTCAATGGGTTCCGAAAGATTCCTAATTTTAAAGTAATCCAGTCTGTGGAATATTATATGTCGGTGATCTGAATCCAAAATATCAGAGACGGTGACATCTTACACTCTGATATTTTGGTGATCAACAATATCTAACACGTCACCATTTCCCACAGGGGAAGAATGAGTGGGGCACTGTGGCGCTGAGATTTCGAAATAACTCTTATCAAATAAACCAATGATTTTTAAGCCTGAGGGGTTTCAAACTCTGCTATTCTAAAATGGGTGCTTAGCTTTCAGATCACCTGCCAAAATAGTTTTACGTCTAAAGCTTAAGAGCTCAGTGATGTCAGCATCACTCCAGGCTCTGCCTGGGGATTTATAAACAGCTGCAAGCAGTACTTCACTATTGCCAATTGGTATGCAGACCCCTGACGCTTCTACTGAATCAAGGGTTGTTAGGTCTACATGGTTATGGGGAATGCCTTTTCTTACTGCAACGGCAGTTCCGCCTTTTCTGCCCTAGTGGCGTTCGATTCTCTAAAAGTGGTAATTTGGAATAAAGGACCTCTCATGAGGTTTCAGATGTGTCTCTGAAAACAGGGCCACATCTACGTGCAGGTCTTGCAGCTGTTTACTGAGCTCATAGCACTGCCTCCCAATGCTGTTCGCATTAAATGCTATGACTTTGAGGGGCCTATGAACACTAGTGGCCATTTGTTTCATTAGGTTTAGAACAAATTTAGTAATGACCATTATTTTTTCCTCCTAGGACAGTGCACCTTGACCTCTGTCATTACCTGCTGTACTACAGTCACTACTCTCAACATATTGTATAGGGATTAATCGTTTACATGAGTAGCCTGAAGTTACTGACCTGTTTCCTTCTGCAGTGCCGGGGATGGTATAATCTACTTCCTTGTTGGGGGTGGAGCCACCAGAACATGGCTTTCCTGAGGGCGCTGTTGCTGCTCTACTGTACCGCCTCAGTGCCACCTCGAAGGAGACATCTGGGGTGACGATAGTTGAAGAGAACACCCTCCCTGTGGTAGTTTTTGACATTCTCTGAGCCTTCCTTTTCTGTTGCTCTTCCTTGGCATATTTGCAACCATGATAATTGGCTGGATGCGGCTTTTCTCCTTCTGCCAATCGGCAGTTGCAACATACTGTGGTGGAGGCAGAGTTCTCCTTTTCTGGGCAGTCCTTGTGTAGGTGGCCACCACCGCACCACAAACAACGTGGTCGTTGCTTGCAGTTTGCCCAAACCTGGCCGAACTCCTGACAATTATAACACTGTGTAAGCCCATTTTGCGCTTTGTATGCCTCTACCCTGATTGCAATGTGGCAGAGATTGGTTAAGCAGAGGTGTTCTTGGCACTTTTCCGTTCTTGGGTGGGTCACAAGGAACAAGAGAAGATTGATGGTCCTTGCTCCTTCTGGAGGCGTCCGACGACTGGTTGTCATTTGTTTGACGTTAATAACGTCAAAACCCAGACTCACCAGACCGTCACAGGTATCCTCCGCTGGAGTATTTTACAGGAGGTGACGGATGACAGCTTTAATGGGTTTTCCGGATTTTGGATAATAGGAAAAGTAAACTCAAGGCATTTCTTTATGGCTAAAATGTCCGCCATTTCTTTTGTGACAATTCTGGTCCCATTCCTGGTGTTGCGGAACTCAAAATTGTCATTGACAATACCTTTGATATTCCTCTGCAACTGTATCAGGTTAGTTGTAGAGGTTAGTACAATGGGAGGAGGCCTACCTGACCTGCTGCAAGATGACTGCTGCTGTTGTTGTTTGTCGGTTGTCTCTGCCGTGACATCCATTTCTGTTGTCTCCAGGGGCGCAAAAAGTTTCTTGTTTTTACGTCATCCTGGGAATTTATCCTAGGGTCTCTCGGGCTAGGTGATGGTTTCGGCTTTTTCGTCTGTTCTTCTGTGGGGTTTCACTTACGCCTTCTTTGCTTGCAAAATTCCTCGGCTGATTCTTCTTTCTGTTCCAGGAGGAGCAACTCTCGCATCTCCCTGTGGATGGCAGCATAGAGGCGCAGCATGGCTGTAAAGAGAGCCTTGTCGTTGAGGTGCTTACAGAGCACTGTCCTCTCGGCCTCTGATTTCATTATTAGTTTACTCCATACTCCGCTGTTTCCATTTATGGAGGGCGATGTATGGATAAGCTGCCCTATGGTTTGCAAGCCTTTGTCCAGTTATTCGATTTCTTCCTGGCAGTCAGGATTACTAGTTGTTAAGTTTACGTGGTTCCTCTCAAAGGAAGCCACGACTGCCTTCCACCGCCTTTCACACAGGGTCGGCTGCGTCATTTCGCCTGCTTGATAGTCCGTTGCAGACGAGACGGCCCCACCTCCGATGCACTAGCCATGCCAGTCACTGTATAGTTTTCTGCGCACTATCCGAACTATGGCTGATGCACGAGGAAGTGAACACTTAACCTTTAAGTCACTCCACTCACACAACCCGGCTGAATGACTAATATACACTGGCAGCAGAATAGTCAACCAGGTAAGCTGCAGACGAACACACTCCAACTCTTATGATCACCCGAGGCAGCTCAAAAACTCCTTCGGTAAGCGTCTGATCACAATTCAACTCTAACTCCTTTGGACTCTGATCCAAGGCACTCGAATCGATGGAACATCACTCCTCCACTCTCTGGGCATCAGGCGCTAAAATTCCAGCCCGGGAGGAAGGCTCCAAAGAAATCTGGAGGCAGAAAGACAGAGAACCGCTGAAACCGCACCGACTCCAAAGAAAGCAATGGCAGCCATCGAAAGGAACCCCAAAACAGAGGTTACCACCAAGAACTACTTCGCCCCCTCAGGGCGGCAACAATGGAAATGGACACTTCTGGTGCAGAAGCCACTACACTGGAGGAGGAAGCTCCAGTTAAAGCAGGTAGGTCTCCCCCAATAATACTGTAATGTGTTTCCGTTACTGAAGACGCCGTAGAGATCGTTAATTGGTTTATTGAACAATCTACAAGTAACGGCTACAATTACTTATCACACAGTTGCGGGGTTTCACACTTTATAACCCTAATCGCATTAATCTGTCACCACTGTTGCGGGGTTTCACACTTTATAACCCTATGCACAAATCAGCTCACTCTGTGTTCAGTAGTCTACACGTTTACAGTGGGGGAGCTATGTATCAGTGTATCACACACTCCCAATTACACACTCACACACACGACTGGTTCTTCTTTCCGCGACGGCTGCTATACTCCAACTTGTAGTCGGCTGACTGGAGAACTGTTGATAACACACTCGGCGACTCTCGCATTACATCTGACTGGTAGATGCTGTGCAGTTCCCTTATATAGCTGCAGTGGTGCCTGTTGCGTGCCACGTCACAGTAGGAAGTTGGTTATGGGTACATAGCGTTGCGCGTTACGTCACCGCGGAGGGGAGGGAGGGAGCGCTATGTTACCGCCATGCGCCTGTGGCCTGAGTTGCCGCGTTGCTGCTGGGTAGGGAGGGGTTCTCCGTTGTGCAACATGTTACACTGCTGCCTCCTTAAGGCTGTTCGTCTCGAATAGCCTAACGGTGCACCCCCGTTCCTTTTCTGTCCCGTAGCTGTGCTTGCGGTGTCTCCTGTTGTTTCGGCTACTCTTCTTGCAGTGACTATTCTTTGTCCATTACATCCGCTCCCCTCTTAAGACAAAGCTCGTCTCGAGCGGTTTCCTTTCAGCTCGCCAGAAGATCCAGTTGTGTCCCATTCGTCCATCGCTTTCATTCTTCCTTGGGAGGCCGGTACTTCTACACTACCGGTTCCTCCTCTGCTTGAAGTGTCTTTTTCCGTTTTGGAGGTGGTCGTTACCTCCACGAGGTCCAATCCTTCATCAGGTCTTTCGTCGGAAATTTCTTACATCGACGTAACAGCTCTTGATGCGTTGTTTGCACTCGCTGACGTCGTTGTTCCTCCTGGTCTTCCAGCCACTTGCTGGCGCGAGACTGTGGCGCCAAATCCTTTCTCCGGCTTCCGAAGGTTCCCTGGGGAGTTTCCTTCTTGAAGTCATTTCTCCAACGTTGTGCCACTGTCGCGTGACGGGATATCTTCTTGCAGATGGCAGCCAACTTTATCCGGGACGCATGATCTCCTCGGGTCCAAGATTTCCTGAAGATGTTCCTCTTGCGCCATGCCACTCTTGCAGAGCGGGACACCCTCCTGCTGACGACGGCCAATTTATTCTGGGGTCCGCAATTTTCCCATGTCGGATTCTTCTTATTTCATCGATTGCGGTCCCTGCGCCTTTTCTTCTTCGGTTCTCTGACCGGCATTACTTCGGCGTCATGTACGGGTACCTCTCGTAGTTCTGCCGCCTCAGGTTTCCTGTTTGCTGAAGTCGGCTCTTCTTCTTCTGGATGTGCCTCCCTTTCTTGGCAGGCCATCGTCACTCCGACCGGTATCATTGTGGGGACCTCCTCTTGTTGTGCCGCGCAGGTTTCGTGTCCACTGAGGCCGGCTTTCCTTCTCGTAGACGTGCCTCTATCACTTGGCAGGCCGTCATCTCATTGTGGTTGGCATTCACCCTTTTGACGGTGAGTGCGTAGCGTGTGGGCCTTAATGCATATGCCGGTGTTTGCCCTTCTCCGCCAGCTGTCGCTCGTTTCCCAACAGTTGGGTACCCATCCTGTTCGTGTGTTCGTCGTGCCTTCTTGGCAATTCCCATGTGTATCTGCCTGGCCTATCTTCATGTTTTCGTCACATCTCATTATTAGCCTTCCTTTCGTAGGGGCAGTTGTTCGCAAAGTGGCCCAGTTTTCCACAACTCCAGCACCCTGATTGCCTTCCGTCTCCTCGTTGGGTGGCGGACGATCGGTACTTCCGGTATGTCTTGGTGCTATCTTCGTGAGGTCTAGCTGCTATCTGTACCGCTTGCAGCTCTAGTGCTTGTCGGAGGGCCTCGTTTACCTTCTTCTCACCTCCTAGCAGCAACGGGATCTTTATATCGGCATCTCGTATTCCGTATACGAAGGCTGTTGCTGCCTCTCTTCCTATGTAGTCTGCAGGTAGATTGGGGTAGGCACGATGGGATAGCAGTTCAATGGCCATGGCAAAGTCTTGCAGGGATTCTCCAGGTTTCTGGGTCCTTGTTCTTAATTGGCAGCGGTAGGCAGCTGCAAAGTGTTGGTCACCGAAACGGTCCTCTAGTACCTGAAGCGTTTCCTCATAAGTCGTATTTGTCGGAATGCCAGGTAGCACTTCTGCCGCCTGGCCCTTCAGAGTGGTGATGAGGTATGTTAATTTTTCCCTGTCCGTCCATTGGTTGTGTTCTGCTACGGTCTCGAATTGTCGCCGGAACACGCTCCACGTCGAATTTCCATTGAATGTCGGTGGCTGAGCAGCGCTCGTGACTATTTTTGATGTATTTACCCACTCAGCCTTCATTCCACTCGTCTCGTCCAACCGTGCCCGGAACTCGCGTTTGGCTTCCTCAATTGCTGCGCAGGTTTCATTGTAGTTTTTCGTTAAGTCTTCTTGGAGTTGTGTTGTTCGCGCGCAGAGGGACACTTCAATCATCTCAGTTAGCTCCGACTGCAGAATCCGTTTGCCGTGTTCAAAGATGGCAAAACTGTTTTCAATTCTATGTTGGATTATCTCTTCCTACTCTGACCGCATAGATTGCATTTCGGCCTTCATCTCTTCCTTGTCGGCCTTCCTATCGGCCGCCACCTTTTCTTGGTAGGCGTCTAATTTCGCCATTAAATCTTCTTTGTCTCTCTTCCTATTGGCCTCCAACTTTTCCATGTCGGCTTTTCTATTGGCTTCTGCCTCTTTCAGCATCATATTTGTTTTCTCTTGGCCAGCTCTCACTTCTTCTTGATGGGTTTTCATGCTGGCGTCCATCCTTGCCAGCATTTCCATCATCTGCTGCATCTCCATTTTGTAGCAGTAAAATACTCGATGCACAATAATTCAGTTATTACTCACGGTCACGTGTGTAAGTCCAAATCCCTCTTCTGACACCAATGTAATGTGTTTCGAGTTCGAATCTCGTTGATCATGTGTGTAAGTCCAAATCCCACTTCTGACACCAGTGTAACGTGTTTCCATTACTGAAGACGCCGTAGAGATTGTTAATTGGTTTATTGAACAATCTACAAGTAACGGCTACAATTACTTATCACACAGTTGCGGGGTTTCACACTTTATAACCCTATGTACAAATCAGCTCACTCTGTGTTCAATAGTCTACACGTTTACAGTGGGGGAGCTATGTATCACTGTATCACACACTCCCAATTACACACTCACACACACGTCTGGTTCTTCTTTCCGCGACGGCTGCTATACTCCAACTTGTAGTCGGCTGACTGGAGAACTGTTGATAACACACTCGGCGACTCTCGCATTACAACTGACTGGTAGCTGCTGTGCAGTTCCCTTATATAGTAGCAGTGGTGCCTGTTGCGTGCCACGTCACAGTAGGAAGTTGATTGCGGGTACGTAGCGTTGCGCATTACGTCACTGCGGAGGGGAGGGAGGGAGGGCTACATTACCGCCACGCGCCTGTGGCCTGAGTTGCCGCGTTGCTGCTGGGTAGGGAGGGGTTCTCCATTGCGCAACATGTTACACTACTAACGTCCACAATCAATCTTATTCAGTTTCACAGACAACTGAAAAATGTGGTCAAAGGCGACTTTGAGTTCCGTAATACCAAAACACGGGACCAGATTCATTACTAAAAGCATGGCGGATTTCGAAGCCGTCAAGTCCAACAAGAAACTTTCCTACTATACCTTCTTTCCTAAGTCAGAAAAACCCATAAATTCTGTAATCCGTCACCCCTGTGGAGGATATTTGTGATGGACTGGTGACCCTAGGATTTGATGTGGTTAGTGTCAAGCAGATGAAAACCACTCAAGGGTCGCCTTCAGAAGAAAGAATATCAAGAAATCTTCCACTCTTCCTTATCACCCTATCCTGGGCGGCAAATCGCAAGAAATTTTCCATCTACAAAGCCTTTGCCACATTTCCATCCGGGTTGAGGCATATAGAGCACAGAGTGGCCTTACGCAGTGTCACAACTGGCAACAGTTTGGCTACGTATGGGCCAATTGAAAATACCTTCCCATTGCATGTGCAGCACAAAGAGTGTCCAGAGAAAGAGAACACTGCCTCCACTCCAGCATGCTGCAACTGCCAATTCTAGTAGGGAGAGAAGCCACATCCCACCAACTAACGGGGCTGCAGTCACGCGAAGGAAGAGATGCAGAGGAAGAACTCGCACAGGGCACCCAAAACCACAGCGGGAAGAGTGTTCTCCTCAAATATCATTAATCCTGGAGACTCCTTTGTGGCGGCACTCCGAGGCAGCATATCTCAGAAGCAGCGACCTCAGACTCGCTAAGAACCACTGGCAGTTCCACCAGAAGCCACGAAACCGAGCGTCCCGGTCCCTGTATATGAAAAAAACAGGTCAGTCAGCTCAGGCTACTCATGTAAACAGTCCATCTCTCGACAATATGTTGAGAGTAGTAACTGTAATACAGCAGATTATGACAGAGATCAGTGGTGCAGTGACCTAGGAGGAAAAAATAATGACCATTACTAAATTTGTTCTAAACCTAATGAAACAAAATGGCCAGTAGATGTCATAGTCCTCTCAAAGTCATAGCATTTAATGGAACGGCATTGGGAGGCAGCGGTATGAGCTCAGTAAACAGCTGCAAGACCTACACGTAGATGTGGCCGTTTTCAGAGACATATCTGAAACCTCATGAGAGATCCTTTATTCCAAATTACTACTTTTATATAATCGGCCGCAACTCGGGCAGAAAAGGCGGAACTGCCGTTGCAGTTAGAAAAGGCATCCCCCATAACCATGTAGACCTACCACCCCTTGTTTCATTAGAAGCTACAGGGTCTGCATACCAATTGGTAATAGCGAAGGGCTGTTTGCAGCTGTATATAAATCCCCAGGCAGAGACTTGAGTGATGCTGACATCACTGAGCTCTTAAGCTTTAGACGTAAGACTATTTTGGCAGGTGATCTGAATGCTAAGCACCCATTTTAGAATAGCAGACTTTCAAACTCCTCAGGCTTGAAACTCATTGGTTTATTTGATAAGAGTGATTTCGAAATCTCATCACCACTGTGCCCCACTCATTATTCCCCGCGGGAAATGGTGACGTGTTAGATATTGTTGATCACCAAAATATCAGAGTGTCAGATAACACCGTCTCTGATATTTTGGATTCAGATCACCCACATATAATATTCCACAGACTGGATTACTTTAAATGAGGAATCTTTCGGAACCCATTGAAAAATTTACAGATTGGGAGCGGGTTCAAAACCTCGCCTCTGAGTTAATATCACCTAAACTAGAAATTAATTTTGGGGTAGAAGCCGCTAAAGTGGCACGCGTCTTTGCAACCACTATTGCTTCGGCATATAGGGTATCGACAAGTAAAAGTACACTTTCGGACATAAACAAAGAACTTCCTAGTCTAGATCGATTGATAAAATATAAACAGAGGCTACAAAGACTGTGGCAAGAAACCAGGGATCCAGCGTGTAAAACGGCAGTCAGTTGGGTCACCAAATCAATCAGGCGAATGACCCATAAAAGGGCACTTGAACGGTGGGAAACAAAAATAGTTAACGCTGAAGTCACACCTCAGCGTATATGGCCCATTCCGAAATCTCTCCTAAGAGAGACGGACCAAGGGCACCAACTGTTATTCATGGTTCTTCTGGCCTTAAATTTTATCCTTCTGAAAAAGCCAACGGAATTGCCGACTGTTTGGAAATGCAATTCACGGCACATGACCAGTGTGACGAAAACCACAAAGAGCGGGCGGAGGCTAGAGTTCAAGCTCTGCTGGAAACTGCAGACAAACCCCCCCCCCTCAAAGAATCAGACCATGTGGCATACAGATTATTAATAAAATCTCTGAAACTAAAAAAGGCCTGGGGAATTGACGGCATCCCAAATGAATGCCTCAGGCACCTTCCAAGTCGACCACTGGTTAATCTAACCCGTTTATTTAATCATTGTTTTTGGCTTTCTCATTTTGCAAGTACTTGGAAGGAAGCACAATTAATAACTTTACCCAAACCCGGTAAAGATCCGAATTTCCCTCAAAATTTACGTCCAATCAGCCTCCCGTCCACGACAGGAAAACTATTCGAAAAAGTAATTTTGAAACTCCTCTGTAAACATATTGAAGAAAGAGGCCTGCTCAACGCAAGCCAGTTTGGTTTTCGTGAACGTCACAGCACGACATTGCAATATATGAGGATGGCGGACCACATGACTCTTAATTTCAACAATAAAATGTCTACGGCTGCAGTGTTCTTGGATCGAAAAGTCTTTGATAACATGTGGCACTCAGGCTTGCTCTATAAGTTATCAAAATTGGAATTCTGTAAATGTTTGACCAAGCTTATTGGGTCCTTTTCTCTAAACGTAAATTCAGGGTCTCGGTTGAAGGCGAAATGTCAACGCCAAGGGAAATGCAAGCAGGGGTGCCACGAGGTTCTGCCCTTTCCCCTACTCTTTTCAAATTGTACATAAATGATGCCCTCCTTGCGGACGACACCTGTCTATTTGTAAATAGTGCAAAATATCTAGGTGTAATCTTCGAGAAGAGAGTGACATGTAGATTACACATAGAAATGATCAAAGCCAAGGCCTTCAGAACATTCATTAGAGTACGTCGGGGGACCCAAAAATAACTGGAATTTATTTTTGTTATTTTTTATTTTTGCATTTTTATTGAACTGTATATTAGTCCCCTTCAAAGTATTGTCCATGTGCATTAATGCACTTGTCCCAATGCTTTTGCCACTGCTCAAAACAGTGCTGGAATTCTTGAGGCTGGATACTGTTCAAAGCCTTTAGCGTGTTTTCTTTGACTTCATCCACATCACGGAATCGCTTTCCTTTCAGACTTCTCTTCATCCGTGGAAACAAAAGAAAGTCCGACGGAGCCAGGTCGGGTGAGTAAGGTGGATGAGGCACAATCACCATGTTGTTGCTTGTCAAAAACTGTCGGACTGTCAAAGCTGTGTGGGCTGGAGCATTGTCGTGGTGAAGCAACCAGTTCCCATTTCTCCACATTTCGGACCGTTTTCGTCGCACACTCTCATAATCTTCATAACACATCCACGTAAAAATGTTGGTTTACTGTTTGTCCTGGCGGAACAAACTCTTTGTGGACAATGCCATTCATATCAAAAAAAGAACTCAACATTTTTTCACATTGGATCGTACTTGACGCGCTTTCTTTGGTCGTGGTGAAGTTGGAGTTTTCCACTGGCTTGGTGATTGCTTTGATTCTGGATCGTACCCATAGCACCAAGACTCATCGCCATTCACAATTCTTTTAAGAAATTCTGGATCGTTCTGCACTTCACTCTTCAAGTGGCGGCAAACATTCACGCGGTTTTCTCTTTGGTCATCTCCGAGCAAGCGAGGAACAACTTTTGCAGACACCCGTCTCATGTGCAAACCTTTGGTTAAAATTCGCTGGACCGTGCTCCATTAGATGTTTGTTTCCTCAGAAAGTTAGTCAATGGTCTTTCGACGATCTTCATCAATTGCACGTTTGATTTTGGCAATGTTTTCGTCATTTCTTCCTGTCGAAGGACGCCCGGGGCGTGGCATGTCTTCTGTTGACATGTTGCCAGATTTGAAACGGGAAAACCACTCGTAGACCCGTGATTTCCCCAAAGCATCATCATTAAAGGCTTGCCGAAGCATCCCAACAGTCTCGGCTGCAGTTTTCCCTAACAGAAAGCAAAATTTCACGCACACTCTTTGTTCCTTCTGGTCGGCCATCTCACTAATCGCCACAGGGTTGAAACAGGAACGCACACAACAGAGCACCACAGAGAAACCACTTAACTTAGACTGACGCCAGCTCACTAACAGTCGCGGGAGACCCCCAGCTAACACCACCTAGCAGCACAACTCGTAACTACAAAGCATGTGCGCGCAACAGGTCGGTTCCGGTTATTTTTGGGTCCCCCTTCATATATTCCCTATTCAAATGTGAGCAATTGAGCTCTAACATTAAACTGACCCTTCATGAAGCTCTTATTAGATCCGTAATGACTTATGCTAGTCCCGCCTGGGAGTTTGCGGCAGACACCGATCTAGTGAAATTACAGTGCCTGCAAAACAAGATTCTCCGCACCATTGGCAATTTTCCAAGGCGCACACCGGTCCGCGAATTGCACATGGCATTCAAAATTCCATACATATATGATTATATAACAAAATTATGCAGGCAACAAGCAGAAGTCATACAAAATCATGATAATGAGAATGTTCGCAACATCGGACAAGGCGAAGCCCACCACAGAAAGTATAAGAGGCTTAAACTTGGCGGCGGTCAGGCATACGACCGTTCAAGTGAGTAGACTGCCGTGGTAGCTAATACTACTAGGAAAAGAAGAAGAAAGGGCATAATCTGCTGTACCTAGCCTGGACTAACAGAGTCCTTGTATATATTGTACACAGAAGTAAGGAATAAGTGTTTCTATGTAAATGTATGTAAATACAGACAGTGGACTTAATAATACAGACTGACTGACAAATGACAGACCCGACCTCTCATCAGAGAGAGTGCTCACCATAGACAAGACAGTAACTTTCATTCCAAAGAAATATCTTGTCGTGAGCCCCAACTGAGGCTCGACACCAACACAGACAGACTGACTGACCTTCAGTTGGAACATGACTCTGACTCTGACCGGCAACATCAGTCTACGATCAGTCTACAAGCATTCTACACACAGTCAACACCAGCCAGCACACTTCGTCCTCAGCGCCCGGTATTTGGAGTCTTCGGCTCTGCGCTGCGCCAGGAATGGCCGTCTCGATGCTCTGACAGCATGCCCGACTCACTGGGCTGCCTCAGCTCTCCAGCGGTCATGCCCGACTCACTGGGCATCTGGCGTAGCTACAGCCTCTCCACTCCAGGGACCGCGCTCCACAAGCAGACTTCCACCAGCAACCACGCTGTGCAACCAAGCAACTGCCGCACTGCCACCAGGCAACTTCCGGCAACTGCCACACTGCGGCAAGACGATCAACTCAGCTGCCGTGACAGCATTAGTCAACACCCTTCAACCAACATCTCTTTCTACCTGCGTACGTAGCGCTACTTCATCGGCCAAACATCCCCGCAGCCAACGGTCCTTTTCAGGACCTAAAAACTTTCCGAAGAAGTGGGTTGTCATTGGAGTAACGACAAAACCCCACAGGTTTGTATTGTTTTATTATTTATTTAAACTGCAAGTGGGTTTATGCCCGGTGCCAGTAGTTATTTTATTATTATTTATTTATTTAAACTGCAAGTGGGATTTGCCTGGTGGCAGTGGTGCTACAATAAGACACAACACACAAATATCACACATGACACTACAAAAAAAAAACACAGCACACAAAACTACACAAACAACAAAGACACACTAGCACACAGTGATTACAATGAAATTACACTTACAAATGTAACAAATACAGTTACAACTACAATTATATAAATTAATATTAATGAAATACACTAAATAGTAATAGTACTGGAATGTGTAATGTTATGTTCTGATGCACCCACAGTTCACCATGACTTTCCCTTTATCCCACTTCACTTCACTTCATTGCCTTTTTGGATGATTTCCTCTATCCCTTCACTTTGCATTGTTTATTGCTTTCCTAATCCTTTTCCTAAAATTGCTTGATTTACAGGAGAGAGTCCCTAAAGCATCTGAAGGTAGGCGGTTCCAAATCTCGATGGTCCTATTTGCAAAGGAATATTTTCTGATATGTCTCTAGCTTTCTGCTCCAAATTTTCCTATCATGATCGACCCTGCTCAGATAGCATGGTCTTTGTAAGCTATCCCCTATAGCCTTCCAAGCCCGTTTTCCCATGTACACTTTGAAGAGAGCACATATGGGAGATATCTTTCTACACTCTGTCAAGGTTTCCCAATTTGAATCATTTCTATGATGTGCAAATTTAGCCGCCATGTTTTTGACTCGGTCTAGTGCATTTATCTGCCCCTTTGTATAAGGATCCCAGCACGCCGCCCCATATTCAAGAATCAGACTCACTAGTCAATATTAGAGTCAATTTTACCGACTACACAACACTTTATTATTATCACACTACATGTTTCGACCTCAACAGGTCATCCTCAGGTGTACGAACAACTGTATAATTACACGCAATCACATTCGTTTTTCCTTCTTATTCAGGCTTACGCTCAATGATATATCAAGCTCTTCTTATAGAACACAAGTTAAAATATTATTCTAAAAGTTAAAAGTTAAAATTTTTTAAAATTTCGTGAATCGAAGTTCGACTCAGATCACTGTTTATACTTTCACTTTCACTTGTTTTTCTGTCACTTCCTACTTACGCTCACCACTGCGTCCAGTTCACTTCAACTAGTTTAATTACTACCACCGGTTAAAAGTTCATGAATTAAAGTTCAACTTTATTATATTGGTTGCACGTTCGCTTTTTTTGGAGGTCTCGCTGTTCTTCTGCATCCTCTGATGCTGCTGGATCTGTGAAAGTGAGAAAAACGAATGTGATTGCATGTAATTATACAGTTGTTCGTACACCTGAGGATAACCTCTTGAGGTCGAAACATGTAGTGTAATAATAAAAACGTGTTGTGTAGTCGGTAAAATTGACTCTAATATTGATTAAATAAACAACAGGATGCAAGAAACAATTAAAGTGAGATCCACTAGTGATCTGTAGGCAGATGGGTTAGTCTTGTACGTAAGCCCAGATGGGAAACATGAACTAACCTTTTGTGAGTGGAAGAGGGATTAGGACTACAGAACCCCAGCTGAGCATGGAACCATTTTCACTGTCTGCATCCCAAGGTGTGACGACATGGAGACTAAAAGCATAGTAATTCCCTTCTAGGTTCAAGACTTTGTTAATTATTGTGGACATTTCTCTTACATTCAGAATGAATGTGGTGAAAAATTATTTTTGATCTTCTTCACTATAGGCCCTTTACCCACCGTGATGTACCACTGTCAATCATTCACTCTTTGACATCTCTTAAGACTGCAGACTTCTAACTCTGTGAGTCTGGTGCCATATCACAGAAAACTGCAGTCCTAACATTCAGTGCTGCACTTTCTAATTTTGTACTGTTACATCGGCAAATGAGCATTTGCATTATGATACTGAGGCAAAGTGTAAAGTGGCAACACTGAAGGAGAACAAGGACTGCAACTGGTGAAGGCAGTGGCGACAGGGCATGGCCACATTGGAGGGGGTTACAATATTTTTCTTCTTTCAAGTAGCAGAGATAAGAGATGGGAGGTGTCACTCATAAGAATTGTAATATTATTTCAAATGAGATTCTTTTCCAATAGTAGTGTTTACTGGAGAAGTGTTTTGTTTCTTTGCTAGAATAGAAGAAAAAAATTTATTACAGAGGATCAAGTGCAGTTTGTCAGTAAAACTGATGAAATACCCACAGGCATTTAGGAAATGTTAAACATTTATGGAAATGAAGAAATGTGCAGAGCATACAGTATGAGACAACAGATGATCTGGCCAAACAGGAAGTGATTCAAATGTGGAAAAGTGACTCAGATTATGAGAAATGTTTGTCCAGAAATTAAAAGAAAAACTGAATTTGAAAAGAACTACTGCTAGAAATTAACACAGCTGCACAGAAATAACAGAAAATCTTTATTGCTAAGATACTTGCCTAAAGAATGGCAAGAACAATTACTAATAACAAACAGTTCATGCTCCCTAACTTGCAACAGCAATGATAATTCCCCCTGGGGGCAAGACATGCAACAGAGGGGTCTCTGTAACTTCTCTGGATACAGCATTCTTACTGCCATCATGTCCCCTCCTTACTCCTGTGTAGGGGGTGGGAGGGGGTCATCTCAATCACTTCATTTTGGGTTGATACTGGAACAAATCGCCATCACCCTTCTTGTACCTGCAACATCTGAGTTTGGTTAGAATACAATTTTGTGAGGAACTGGGGCATTCAGTCCACAGCTTTGGCAGTACTTCAGCCAGACTCGAGGCATTAAAACATAACTTCTGTCTCCACTGTCCTACCATTGGTGGTACATCTTATGCAAAATTAAGCAAGTGTTCCTGGGCAAGAAAAGTGTCAGTAATCAGAGAACACTTGCTCAGAGTGACCAAGACTTAGCTTCGGTTATGATGCAGTTCAGGCAGTGAAGAAAACGGGTATGGAGGGAGGGGCATAACTGCACTGAATTTAAGTACAATTAAAAGCTATTCCTCCTGTGTCATTCCACTATATGAAACCTCTGAATTGCAATTAATAATATTGATGATATTGCCTAATTTTATTAAAGAATTATATAATTACACTGAAACTTATGTCACAATTTTCAGATGACTCTTTCCCTCTAAGGCAAAGGAGTGCCTGAGTGCCAAACTACTTTCTTTTTTGATCTCGTGACAACTGCTATTTATCTGCTGATATTCACAATGGAAGGATGTAAGGAAGTCTTTCATGATCCTTTCAATTAAATTCTTATTACACTGGAACCTCGCTTAACGAGCATAATTCGTTCCAGAATCTTACTCTTAATGTGAAACACTCGTTAAGCGAAACAATTTTCCCCATACAAATTAATGTAAAATATGATGTGTTCCATGCGGAAAAAAAAACTAAAAAAATGTTATGTATAAAGTTTATTCAAAGAAAATTATATATACATTGTTAAGGAGTGTGAATAATCTTAATCTTTTCTTCTATGCAGAATGAACCAACCTGGAATGTGAATTCGATTTGCAGAAAACAAAAAAAGAATCAAAATGATTAGTTTATTATTTATGATATATATCTAATTCTTTCTTACTACAAAGCTGTCTTGAGACATTTGTTTTTGCCGACGCTTCAAAATCTGGTGATAATGGAACACAGCATTATCATTAAATAAATCTGTAGCACGCATAGCCACTGCCTTATTAGGGTGATGCTTCTCAATGTACGATGCAACAGTTTCCCATGCTTTCAGCATTTCTCTTATTGTGCCAGAAGATTGTTTCTTTGCTGTTACCTCCTCCTCCTCCTCTGACAAACTCTCCTCCACAACTTCTTGCTGTGAAACACAATACAACTCCAAATTGTGCAAATCGTTGATGTAGACCGATTGTATGTGCGTGCTAGATGAGCCACGCTCGCACTTCATTCTCGTTTTTCAATGATTTTACATTTCATTTCTACGGTTATTTTTATTCTCGTATGGCTGTCTTTTTGCGGCTTTTTCTTCGGGGACATTTTTGCAAGGGTTATTAAACTTTGTACAAAAAAAAAATCACAAATAATATGTCTGAACACAAGTTTGGAAAAATGTATGATCACAAGTGACACTAAGATGCTAGCGGAACGAGCGCTAAACAAAGACTGATGTAGGAAGTGCACAATCCGGGACTTCCCCTCTCGTCACTCGTTATGCAAAATGTCGCTCGTTAAGCGAGTCATTTTTTTACAACTTGTTTTGCTCGTTATGCAAATTACTCGTTATGAGAGGTGCTCGTTAAGCGAGGTTCCACTGTACTATTATATTTCTCCACAAGCATAATCAATCCACCTTTATTAAACTTTCTTTTTATAATCAATATACCAAGTATCCCGCAAACAGATATCTTGTCTGTCATGTCCAATATAGTGTAGTTTGTATTCATGTGACCAATCCACAGTAGTCATCTCAATATATTAAATCCGAGCGATATATTAATCTGAAACTAACTGATCACCGAATTTACTCACATGTAATGGCAGAAGAGCACAGATAACGTATAGCAAAAAGCATATAATGCTGCTGAATTATTTGCATAAGCTGTCGATCCGTTTCAGTGACTACACTCTACTAATCATTAGCTTTAAGTGCTGAATTAACACCATAATTGTAGGATGTCATGTCATGTCAGTTTCCACTCAACAAGACACGGCATTGCGCACATTCAGCAGTCAGAATCAAATGGAACCCATTTGCACAGATGTTTTGTACCATGGGACTCAGTTCATTTCCCGTGAAAACAACACAGCAAGCCACGAACAAACATAGGACGATACTAAGAATCTCCTTCTCAAGATAGACAGGCGACACAAGTTCAGCACCCTCCAAGAAAGATGATAGGAGAAGTGACACGAACCTGCTTGATCTATAAATTTTAGCTTAAACAACAAAGTTTTTTAAAAACTTTAAAAGTTTTAATACTAGGAAGGCTGCTGTCATTGTGAAAAGTTGAATATTGTGTATATTGCATATTTGTGTAATTTAGCACTAAAGAACACCTATTGTGATAGTGCTTTCCGAATAAGTTTTGATGTTGCCTCTGAAGATGATCCGTAAGGATCGAAATATGTAAGGGTGCTGAGTTTTCAAGTGGTAGAACTTAAATAGTCACACTGGACAGAGTTGTTTTTGTCTTTGCCATCTCTGCTGCTCTATGATTTACTGCACACATCAACATGAATGCGCTGATGTGTCCTCAGATTACTCTGATCGCTGAATGACTTATTACATACATCACAGCAAAATGGCTTCTCCCCAGTATGTATGCGCTGATGTCTCTCCAGATGGCTCTGCGTACTGAATGACTTATTACATACATCACAGCAAAATGGCCTCTCCCCACTATGTATGCGCTGATGTCTCTCCAGATGGCTCTGCGTACTGAATGACTTATTACATACATCACAGCAAAATGGCTTCTCCCCAGTATGTATGCGCTGATGTCTCTTCAGATGGCTCTGCTGACTGAATGACTTATTACATACATCACAGCAAAATGGCCTCTCCCCACTATGTATGCGCTGATGTGTTTTCAGATGATTCTGATCACGGAATGACTTATTACATACATCACAGCAAAATGGTTGCCCCCCACTATGTATGTGCTGATGTCTCTTCAGATGGCTGCGCCGACTGAATGGCTTATTACACACATCACAGCAAAATGGTTGCCGCCCACTGTGTATGTGCTGATGTCTCTTCAGACTCCTCTGATGACCGAATGACTTTTTACATACATCACAGCAAAATGGTTGCTCCACACTATGTATGTACTGTTGTGTCTTCAGACTACTCTGATGACTGAATGACTCATTACATATGTCACATATAAATGGCTGCTCCCCACTGTGAATGCGTCGATGTGCTATCAGAATTTGCTCTTGACTGAATGAATCTCCACACTTATCACAGGAATATCGTCGCTCCTCACCATGTACAGGTTGAAGTTCATTCAAATTACCCTGGAAAATGAGAGTAAATAACATGAAAAATCCTAACAGGAAGAGAAATAAGTTTGAATCCCCAGTACAGTGAGAGCACCCCCCTGAGAGGTGTGTGCCTGAGTCCATCAGCATGTATGGAGGTTTCTGAGTCAACAGAAGTTAAGCTGCACTGCCACTGTTTAACAAATTCCAAATTAAGTAAAATTATGCATTTGTAAGGCTGGACAGGCATCTAATTAATAGTGGATAGGCTCCATAAATGAAATAACAATAAAGGCTGAGCTAGAAAATGATACTAACTTGTGAGTGTCGATAAGCCATAAAATTGAAGTACAAAATACTCGCTCGCCATGTCATAATTGTCCTTAGGGTTTCCAAGCACTATACATGACACATGACTGGCAAGCGCTGACCTAACATGGCTGACTGCGCTATAAGCCAACCACATAACTGTATTAAACGTACATTCATGGAAAATCTCTTTTGGAATTTCGTTTCCATTATCTCATGTGGATTATTATGGGACCATGTATGCACATTTCGTAAATTATTTACACCATCCAGGGTAAAAGATGCCTCATCACCGAATAAAATGACGCTTAACAGTTAGCGATGAGCTTTTATCCAGTGGCACAAATCCATACGCTGTGCATGGTCGCCTGGTTCCAGATGTTGTACCCTTTGATCATGGTAAGGATACAATTCTTCATCATGTAAAGTTCGCCACACCTGCATACGTGATACGCCGATGCGAGAGGCCATTCTACAAGTGGACAGATGCGGACTTCTCTGAACCATCTCAAGAATGTTCTCTCGTGTGTTTATCATACGTACATCCTCCCTTTCAGAGTGCACAGAAACACTCGGAAGAGAACCAGTATCACGCAATGTCTGGTGAATTCGCGTAAATACACTTCGAGATGGAATCCTTCAATCGGGAAAATGCCTTTGGTATTCTTCAACAGCAGCACGTGCATTGCCACTGCAAAATCCACACATAAAATGCATATCACAATATTCCACGTGTGAAAACACAAGAGGCATTTCAGCAACTCATCACACAACTAATCATGACCCCTCCGAAACATACTCCATAGGTAGTGCATGAGCTTATGGCTAATGTGAATCATGACACTCAAGGACAAACAGATAAGACATGGCAGCTGACAGGTATAGTGCATGGACCCACCAGAAGACCACACTTTTCTCAGGCCATTATCTCTGTAACCGTTGAACTTTGGACATAGGTGTTTTGTGTTATATCGGCATACTTTAACATAAGGAACGCCCTCCCCGAAGTCTGGCACATTCCTCCTGGGACACCCTGTATGTGTGTGTGTATATATATATATATACACCTATGTATGTATGTGTGTATAAAAGGGCCCAAAAGATGAATAGCTAACTGTCGGTTCAATAGACATGTCCACCCCTGATACAATGAACAAATCCATATGAGACATCTCCTAGTTTGCAACACAAAGATTCCTTGACAATGTAAACGTTTGGCGTTTGCCAGAAAATGGCCACTACTTCTGGATGTATGAAATGATAATGCGCACACCACACTGTGTAGAAGCAGGAGTATGAACGCCTTGCAACAGCAACATGTGCATCAGGCAACTGTGCCTCATTTGAAGGCATGTTAACACGAACATGTGTTGGGCAATAAGACAAATAAAATACACTACCCAACAAGAAGCTATTAGATACCTAGCAGCAAAGAACCTACAAAAAATTATATCAAACCACAATACAGCAAACAAAGAATACAAAGAAGAAATATACACAACTAAACAAATACAACAAAAATTAATACACATACAACATAAAGCAACACCAGCAGAAGCAGACAAAGGGAAAACATTAGTGATTATTTATAAAGACAATTTGAATAAAACTGTTAAATATTTTATTGATAATAATATCACGAAACTAAACAAAGACCCCACACAAAAATTCCAAAAAAACTGTACAAAACACCTTAAAACAATGCAAAATCATAATAGACCCAATAACAAAAACTGGTTCACCAAATGAACTCACAAGCACCCAATATGAAAGCAAAAATTAAAATTCACAAACTGGAGGCCCAAATTAGGCCAATAATAAATAATACCAATGCTCCTACATATAAAGTAGCCAAATACATACACCAAAAATTAAGTAACATCCTAAATTTAAAATATGAGTATAACATTATGAATACGACACAATTTGCAGAAAACATCAGAAAATTAAAATTAAATTCAAATCATAAAATATTAACAATGGACATTAAAGATCTCTATGTCAACATTCCAATAAATGAAACACTCACCATAACCAATAACCTACTTAAATTAAATCACACAAACAAAAACATCACAAAAGAAATTATGGCTATACTTAAAATGACTTTAAATCAAAATTATTTTCAATACAATGTTAAATTCTACAAACCAAAATCAGGCATAGCCATGGGCTCACCTCTGTCAAGCATAATAGCAGAAATTTTCCTACAACATCTTGAACAAAGTAAAATAAAACTTCTACTTGAAGAAAAAAAAAACATTGTTTACAATAACAGATATGTAGTCGATATAATCATAATCTATAATCAAACAAAAATAACAACCCAATACATCCTTAAACAATTCAATGCACAATATAAAAATACACAATTCACAATAAATGAGGAAATAAACAAACAAATAACCTACCTAGACTTAAATCTTACTAATGAGAAAGGACAAATAAACATGGAAATATACAGATAACCCACAGCAACAGACGTAACAATAAATAACAAATCATGTCACCTCAAAGAAAAAAAATTAGCAGCACATAAAAACTGGATACACAGGCTGCTTACACTACCATTTGAAAAACAGCAAAAGAACAAAGAATTAAATACTATTATCAACATCACACTAAATAATGGATATAGAAAAGAAGATATCACACAAATATATAATAAACTTAAACAAAAAATAAGTAAGCCAATCAATAAAGATAAAAAAGAACAAAATGGGTCACCTACACATACACAGGAAATTACATATGGAAAATTACAAAATTATTTAGGAATACTAACATACAGATAGCCTTTAAAACTAATCATACAACAGGTAGACTATTACACGAAAAACAAAACATTAACCCTTACTGGCAAAGTGGAATATACAAACTAACATGCCAAAGTTGCCAACAGGTATACATAGGCCAAATGGGAGGGAAACTATCAACACAATACAATGAACACATAAGAAATATTAGATTAAACAAAGATGAATCAGCTTTCGCCCAACTCACATTAAACACACGCCATCAATACGGACTGATAACAACAGTTATGGAAATCCTGGAAAAAGCTAAAAAGGGCAACATAATGAGCATAAAAGAAGAATTCCAAATATATTACTATAACAAACACAATAAACTGATAGATGAGCAAAAACAAATAAAAGAAACCAATAACCAACAAAACATGTTTGACCTTATAAGACAACATGTGAACACACCCACTCCAATGTCACAGACACAAGATATATAAACTACATTACACAGCACTCTTCAAACATCACAAGCAGCACAGCATGCATACAAACCACACTGTTAATAACAAGGTAAGATGTACCTAAAACCTTTATTAATTTATACACCTTATACCTATATAAATACTTATATAACATACTCTAAAATTATAATTTATTTACAGAACAAACCACCAAGGGATAGACGGCAATTCCTCTTAAAGAAGATAAAACCAACCCACATTGGTTCACGAATAAAATTATCTTAAAATAAATTTATACACACACACTCATAAACATAATTTTAATGTAAGGAAGGATGCTGTGGTAAAACAAATTGAATTTTTATATATAATATAGTGGAACATTTCTGGAGACATACACTTGTCATCCTATCCCAAGTGATGGACGTTAAGAAAAATTATCTCTCTACATGTTATGAAGATATGTTAAATAATATTCAAACATCTATTGCTGACAACACGATACGGGTTTCCTTGGGTGAGACTTCTGACATAGATGGGTGGTATATCACGAATTATAGTTGGAACCCTGAAACAAGATCAACAGGGAGAGATATTTCTTTTTGATTGTGAAGTTCTTGAAAGTGCAAAGCATTCGACTATAGCTGTCCTATTTGATAATTCCATGAACATGTTGTGGCCAGATGGAATACAGCGAAATAGTGTCCTTCTCCTAGTAACAGATGCTGCTCCCTACATGAGGAAGGCTGCCAAAGGACTTCAAATTCTCTACCCGAAAATGATCCATATTACTTGCCTCGCTCATGCATTGCATAGAGTGGCTGAAGAAGTGCTAAGAAATTTTCTGGACGTAGATAGGCTAATTCCAGATGGAAAGAAAATATTCATCAAGGACCCTCTTAAAGTACTGAAATTTAAAAAAGAAGCTCCTCTACTGCCACTTCCTCCACAGCCTATGATCACACGGTAGGGTACACGGCTGGACGCTGTCGCATATTATTGTGAATATTGCACAACCATTGGTTAATGACTTTGACAGCTGCGAGTCAAGCTCAATTAAAGCTGTCAAGGGCTTCTTTACTGCTCGAGCACAAAATCTGACAGATATAAAGTCAAATGTCTGTTCAATTTCAAGTGCAATAACTCGCCTGGAAGCTGTAGGGACTGAACTCTGTGATGTGTTGGACACTGTAAAACGCACTGAGAATGAACTAAACCGATCTCATGGTGAAGTAAGCAACAAGAGTAAAACCTAAATAGAAAGTGTTCATCAGAATGCTGGTTATTCAACAATAAGCAAGACTGCACATATACTTTCCGGTAAACCAGAAACATTTGCAGATGATCCAGATCTGTTACCAAATGATCTAACATTCTTCAATTATGCTCCTGTCACATCATGTGATGTGGAACGAAGTTTGTTCAATTCAGTTTGTAATTGTAACAGTGAAAACTGAGACGCAAATATCTTGTGTTACAGGAACACTGAAAACTGAGAGCCGAATAAGCTTCTGTTCTTCTATATTGTGTTTTTAGCTAACAGAGTTAAGTTAATGTTTATATCATGTGCGCCAGTGTGTGTCTAAAATATGAACACAAAAATCAATACTAAAAAGAAAACAAGAAATGGTTTAATCCAGTATGAAATGTCACAATTCCATTAGTTTCCTTTCCTTCAGAAACACAATAGAGCTAATTTGGTAAGTAGGGCCTACTATTATCATCATCATCATCATCATCATCATCATCAGTAATCTGTCAAGACGACAGGTCCACAGTCTCTTCCAAAACAATTCCTCCACTTAATGCGATCCGGAGCTTTCTCCTTCAAATGACAGTATCCTCTTCTGTCCCCAAGGTCATCCAGCATCCTCTTACGTCTTCTTCCTCGTCTTCTTGTCACTTCTATCTGCCCATCTATCTTTCCTTCGATAACTTCTGTTAGAAGGCAGTTTCTGCGTAAAACATGACCAATCCAATTAGCCTACCATTTTCTTATTTCATGTAGGATATTCCTCTGCTCACTGACTCTAATTAACACTTCTTCATTGCGCACNCCTTCCTTGGTAAGGCGTTCGCTGTACAAGTTGAACAGACTTGGTGATAAACAGAATCCTTGTCGAACTCCTCTTCCAATCAGCACACTTCCTGTCTCCCATATGTCCAGTCGTACTCTAACTTTCTGATCCATGTACAATTTGCTAATCAATCTTCTTTCATGCCAATCGATACCTGTTTCTTTCAGGATCTGCATTAATTTGGTCCAGTTTACCCGGTCAAATGCCTTCTGCCAGTCTATGAAGCAAACACACAGTTCTTCATCTATCTCCAAAGTTCGTTCCGCTATAATTCTCATCATCCCAATTGCATCCCTGGTTCCTTTTCCTCTTCTAAATCCAAACTGATCTTCTCCAAGTACATCCTCTATTTTCCTTTCAATTCTTCTTTTAAGTATCTTTGCTATTATCTTTGCTGTATGTGCAATAAGACTTATTGTGCGATGGTCGCTGCATTTTGTAGCTTTTGTCTTTTTCTTTAAGGCAATCATTGTAACTTCTGTAAAGTCCTTGGGCCACTCTCCACTTTCATATATGGTGTTCATTAGTTTTGTCAGTGTTTTCAAACCACCTTCTCCCAGTAACTTGAGCACATCTCCAGGTACATCATCATCTCCTGTAGCCTTTCCCTTCCTCATTTCCTTGATAGCTTTTTCCACCTCACTTTGTAAAATATATGGTCCTTTCTCGTCTGTATCTACTTCTTCTTCCGGTTCAACTTCTAAGGTTTCTGGCCGATTAGGTCGATCATATAGTTCTGAAATATAATTTTCCCAAATTTTCAGCACTTGCCTCTGATCTACTATTCTATTCCCCTGGGAGTCTTCGATGCCAACATTTTGAATCCCATGATTCTCTTTCCATCCTAGTTCTTTTGTCTTCATGTACATCAAATCATAACGGCCTGTTCTTTGAAATTCCATAATCTCATTACATATCTTCTCAAGATATTCCTTTTTGGCCCTGTCCGTGGCTCTTTTCAATTCATTCCTCAGTCTCCTGTATTTCCTCCTGCCTTCTTCATTGTTGACATTCTTCCATTTCCTTCGCTCCTCCATTTTACTCATCATCTCCTGTGTAACCCATGGTTTTCTTGCTATCTTCTCAACTTTACCTACCAAATCACTGATAGTATCTAACATGCATTCTTTTATATCGTTCCACTGCGCTTCAGCATTTCCGCTTTCACCTTCAATTGCACCGAGTTTCTCTTCTAGAGTCTCTTGCACGCTTTGTCTTTGAGCATATAACTTCTCCAAATCCCATCTGGGTCTGCGCTTTCGAAATCCTATAATTTTCTTCAACCTGGTTCGGAACTTGGCAACCAGCAAGTTGTGGTCAGAGTCAATGTCTGCCCCAGGAAGCGTCTTCACATCCTTCACACTGTTTCTGAATCGATGTTTCACAAGGATGTAGTCCAGCTGATGCCTCTTCCAATCCCCAGGTGCCTTCCATGTGTAAATTCTTCTCTTTGGCTTCTTGAACCAAGTGTTGGTAACAATCAATCCATTTCGTTCACAAAAGTCAATAAGCATTTGACCTCTGTGATTCCGTCTTCCTAGTCCATGTGATCCAACAATATTCTGATATGGTTCATCTCCAACAATGCTGTTCCAGTCTCCCAATATGATGCTGTTTGTGTCTCCTCTTCCATCTTCCTGAAGAATTTCTTCAATTGTGTCATACACTTTTTCCACTTCATCATCTTCATACTCTGATGTTGGCATGTACACTTGTATAATCAGTATATCTACCGGTTCCGCCTTTAACTTCAGAGCAATAATTCTGTCATTACAAGCAATCTTCTTAACAACACTCCTCACTACACTTTTATGCACCACTATTGCCACACCTCTTTCAGCCCGTTCACCTCCGGAATAATACACCGTATAATCACCTCTTCTTATTTCACCTTGTCCATTCCATTGCACTTCGCTGACACCTAGAACAGACACCTCATTCTTCTCCATTTCCGTTTTCAAATTCTCCAATTTTCCTGCTTGATTCAAGGTCCTGACATTCCATGTTCCAATCTTGTATCCATGCTGTTTCTTCTGATCTTCGCACTTTTTCTTGTTGTAACGCCTGCATGACATTTCCTCTAGAAACACTCCAGCCCGGAGTTCCGATTGGGGGAGTAGTTTACCTCCGGATTGTTTTGCCTCCAGAGGAAACATCTCGCATATATGGTATCTCTGTTTCTGGAAAGAGACTATCCAGGAAAAGTGATAATGTGGTAGATTTTCCATTTGCTTTCCACATCGCAGTACAGCAGCCGTTCAAACCACTCTGGTCACGCCTGCTGCTATACGAACTGGAACCATCTCGAGCATCATTTGCTCTGTGCTTCAAGTCGCTACTGATGACGTTGCTTCCGGCATCAGTTTTTGGTGTCTCTCTTCGTCTGATGCCTACCCTTTGACCTGTCCAGCAAGGGAGGCCCTGCCAGTAGCTGCGCTACCGCTGGTATAGCTCTCAGGGTCCTTGGCATACTCAAACTCCCTCACCATGATAAGGTGGAGATACCAACGAGGGGGCTACTATCATATATTCATCATTTTCATTCTTAAACTCTAGTAAAAGTTATAATTAAAATTGTGAAATGATATGTCCCATTTAATATTTAAGGTCATATTTTACACATTTTGTGTCATACTTGATGTAATTTTGGGTCATAAGTGCATGCATATATTTACAGTTTTGAGGTCATAGAAATCCGGGCCCCAGTAATAATGCATGCCATGCAGCTGTGCGATCCAGCTAGCCAGGTTCATTTTTGCAGTTGGTTCCTACAGTGGATCACTGAAGATGATATTCATCTTGAACCGACATTCTTTTCTGATGAGGCACGGGTTCACTTGCAGGGAAAAATAAATATGAAAAATGACTGCTACTGGATTTCACTAAATCCACATCTAACCCATGAAGTATGGCTCCATCCAGTGAAAGTTGGAGTCTGGTTTGCTGTAAGGGCAACAAGGATTGCTCTACCTGCATTTTTTAAAGGAACAATTAAATGTGAAAGATATGTATAGTTCAAAGGCCGCGCCACAGCTAAAGTGGTTAGTCGCTGGCTTCTCACGGCGGCGGCATGGGTTCAATCCCGGGTCAGTCAAGTGAGATTTGTGGTGGACAAAGTGGCACTGGGGCGGGGTTTTCTCCGAGTACTTCAGTTTACCCTGCCAATCTTCATTCCACCAATTGCTCCATAATCACCCTCACCTATCATCTGGGGCTGGTACAATAGGCCAGAAGTGGCCGCCAAACCAAGTGGACTCAGTCCCACCCCCATCAAACAAACAAAAATTATGTACAGGTCTTTCTCAGGTAATTCTTTTGAGAGTTACAAAAGCAGAAAGACTCTATGGCTGGTTTCAGCAAGACTAGGCTACTGCCCACATTTCATGTATGTCTATGCAAGCTTTGCCTGGTACTTTTGGGGACAGAAATATCAGCACCTTAATTCTAATTCTTAGATACTTTCTTCTGTGGTTCTTTGCAGGGCAAAGTTTAAAACAGTAAACCCCATGAGGAAGAACTAAAAAGAATATTCATAGGGAAATTGCAACAATTCTGGCACAACAGCTTTAAGGGTTAATCAGAACCCCTTCTGCTGCTGCAAGGAATGTCTACGTGTAGGGGGACAGCATTTTCAACAACTTCTGTGACCTGTGAACTGTATACTTCATTCCAGACGTTACTGATCACAGACATACCGATACATTGGCAAAATTTGTATGCACCCTGAAGCCAGTGGTGCATCAGTTGCTGTGAACCGGCCGAGAAAAGTAAGAACCTCCGCCTATATGTAGATGTAGAAATGTTCTTATTTTCATTACTAGCTTTCTTTGTGTGTTTAATTACAGCCATTGTAGATTCCACTTAACCACAATTGTGTCTATATTTTAGGATGTGTTGCCAATGCCAATTCTTCACTATTGCTTTCTACACCCCTTACACATTCTCTGTATCTAACATTTAGTCACCTTCCTGTCTAACTGAAAATAAAAAAATCTGTTATGACAACCACTCACCTGACAGCAAGTACAGAGGCAACTCCAACAGTGTCAGGTATATTAAATTTACTTCAAACATTATCACAAAGCCATAGAGAATCATTAGTTATCCTATAACAAATCCTCAACATAATGACAGCTCTATGTTATTACATGGATACAAACTGCATCAAGACAGAAAACAAATAAATGATAAACTTCAGCATTTATAGATTCTGGGAACTCTATGATGTGGTAAGAAAGCACTGCTTAGTGGAGTGGTACATCACATGCAACATTCAACGTACTACAGTTGCCTTGAAACATTTCAGGGGGAAAAAAAGACCTTCAAAATCAAGTCAACAGCGAGGTAGAGCTGTTTCATGTTCACAGAGATGGATCAGAAAGACAAGTGGCATTTCTGTACATTTGTATCATCTGCCTAACAGTGCACATACAGCTCACCTCAGGTTCAGCCTTTATTTCTGGAAATGTTATTAGGACAGGATCCTCTTCCTCTTCTGCATCTGAGACTGCCTCAGCTTTTACATTCATGGTCTGATTTGCATCATGAGGTGCTGGCCATGTCTCACCATATGGACCCACTAAAGTGTTCTCCGAATTTGTACAGTTCTGTAAAAACCATCACATCCCTCTCAGAAATGGATACACAACACCACACATTAAACAGCTTATGCTCTCCTTGCTATGGCTGTTTCTCGTCACATTTAACTCATAAGAGCTGTTTTGTACGGATACTCTTCTCTACAGCTATCACAATCACTAGAAAGTACTCGGTTCATAGCTCAGTGACCTTCCCAAGGAACTACTGGTCACTGCAGCATACAAAAACTATAATTTTGCCTGTGTTTCTGTATGGGTGTGAAACTTGGTCTCTGACATTAAGGGAGGAAGATAGAATGAGGGTGTTTGTAAACAGGGTGTTGAGGAATATTTGGACCAAAGAGAGATGAAGTGACAGGAGATTGGAGAAAAATGCATAATGAGGAGCTTCAAAACTTGTATCCTTTTCCACGTATAATTAGAATGATCAAGTCAAGGAGGATGAGATAGGCAGGTCATATAGCAGGCATTGGGGAGAAGAGGAATGCATATAGGATATTCAGCGAAAGCCAGAATGAAAGAGATCAGTAGGAAGACCTAGGCCTAGGTGGGAAGACAATATTTAAATGGATCTTTAAGAGACATAGGATGGGGTGGTGTGGACTGGATTCATATGGCTCAGGATAGGGAATAGTGACAGCTTTTTGCAAACATGTCAATATGCTTTCAGGTTCTATACAATGTTGGGTAATTTTTTTGTGGCCAAGCAACTGGTGGCATCTCAAGGACTCACTCAGCTCCATGGAGTCAGTGATGGTACCTAAAGGCTAATTACTGTGGCCACACATGCACATCATGGCTCTGTATCCTAAGGCAACCAGACCCAGTACAAACCCTTCCACATTATTTCTTTAAAATCTATCTTAATAGCATCTCTCCATCTGCACTTAGGTCTTTCTCTTAAGATTTCCATCCAAAATTTGTATGCATCTCTCTGTTGAATGTGTACTACATGACTTACCGACACCACTCTCCTATATAATATCCCAAACTGTTATCACCCAAGCGTAAGGAACTCCCCACACGGATTATGCAAACAAACAGAAGCGGGTCACAAAATATTTAGTTTCCTTGATGAAGAAAACTGACATATGAAACTAAAACTCTTGTCTGTGCACACAAGCATGAAACACAATCCTTCCTCTCATAGCAAGAAATGTTTCTTCAGCTCAATACAGTACAATTCTTACCACTCTTGTTGCAAGAGAATGCAGAATCTTTTGTAACCTTCATCACATGAAAAATATCTTGTGGGATTCATTGGAATTAGCTCACAAGAGTTATAGTAATTTGAATTCTTGGTTCTAACATGTGTTATCTAGCTACGAGCAGTTCCGTGACTTCCTATGGATTTTTGCTGCTATAGAATTTCTCACAAATACAGTTCAGTTTACACAAAATTTAATTTCATCTACATCAGAACTGCTTAAAAGGAAATGGAAGTGGTACATCACAAGCAGCATACATTCAACAAACTATAACTGTCTAAGAGACACTTCAGAGAAGGGCCTTCAAAGGCGAGTCAGCAGCACAGTGGAACTGTCCTATGTGCACAGACAGACAGCCAGACAGATGGAGATGAGAGAGGCAACAGGAATTCCTGCCTATCTGTGATATCTGCCTAACAGTTGACATACAGAAGCATACAGCTCACCTCACGTTCAGCCTTTACCTCCTGAACTGTTATTTGCAGAGGATCCGCTTCCTCTTGTGAGTCTGAGACTTCCTCAGGTTTTATATTCATGGCCTGGTTTGCATCATGACTTGCTGGATATGTCTCACCATATGGACCCACTAAAACCTTCTCTGAATTTGTACAGTTCTGTAAAGGCATCACATCTTCTATCAGTCATGGCTGTACAACACCATACATGAAACAATATATGCTCTCCTTGCTGTAGCTGTTTCTCATTACATGTAACCCATAACAGCTGCTCTGTACAGATTTCTTCTCTACACACTTCATAATCTTAGCAAGTGTTAAGTTCATAATGCAGGGACCTTCCTGAGAAACCTGTGGTCCCTGTGGAAGTACAGACAATACATATCTGCTCTTTATGGAACCTAAGAACTCATCACTATGTTCACACATGCCCATTATGACTTTGCATCCTGACACAAACAAACACAGTCCAAAACCCCATAACTAAATCTTTAAAAAATCCATCTTCACAACTGTCTCCCAAGTGGTCTCATTCTTTCAGGCTGTCTGTCAAAATCTTTGTACACACTTCTCATTCTCACAAGTGTGCTATATGACCTAACCATTATCACTCCCCTTGAATTAATTCCTCTCCCACATAACATACCAAACTGTTATAATGTGATGAACCAAGTAAACTCCCCAGATGGATTATGAAAACTAACAAAAGCTTCGCATAAAGAGTTTGGTTTCTTAAGATATGAGAATTGACTCATGACAATAAAATTGTCTGTGGACACAAGCACAAAACACTCACCATCCTTTCTGTCTCAGCAGGAAATGTTTCTTCAGCTCTCTGTAGCAGAATTCTCGCCATTCCTGCTGCAAGAGAATGCAGAGTCTTTCATAATGTTGAAACTTTGTTATATTTTAGCATCCTGTTATACCGATTCATGTCCGTGGTTTATGCTGACCGTCTTACAGTGTATACACTTTTTCACCTTATTCTTCACCTCTACACTAGATGTTTCGGCACTAATGTGCCATCTTCAGGTGTCTTTATGCATGTTAAACTATTCTACTGCATGCCACAATGTCTCCATTCTAAAATGACTAAAATCTGTTTTCGTCATATAGGACGATGAATTCTAAATAATAAAACTTTTCAGGATTCTTCCTATGTTGCAGTCAAACACGCGAATTACGCCAATCCTCTTTTATGTGAGCATTCCTCCTACATATATTTTTGTATCATGTTCTGTGTTGTGTTTTGCTCCTGTTACTGCATGCGTTGTACTGCATGTAACACTATCCTGGCTGTCCTGCAGTAACAGGAGCAAAACACAACACAGAACACGATACAAAAATATATGTAGGAGGAATGCTCACATAAAAAGAGGATTGGCGTAATTCGCGTGTTTGAGTGCGATGTAGGAAGAATCCTGAAAAGTTTTATTATTTAGAATTCATCGTCCTATTTAACGAACACAGATTTTAGTCATTTTAGAATGGAGACATTGTGGCATGCAGTACAATAGTTTAACGTGCATAAAGACATGTGAAGAAGTGCCGAAACATGCAGTGTGGAAGTGAAGAATAAGGTGAAAAAGTGTATACACTGTAAGATGGCCAGCATAAACCATGGACATGTTAAAACTTTATTTCATTTTTGTGGGTGGCAAATGAATTGATTTACAAGAATCCTGGTCCAGTGTTTCAGACTAGCTCTTTCTAACGGGCCCAACTGAGTAGGTTTATCCTTCCCTACCCACCTGAAGACGGAGACAGATCCAGTCTCCGAAACGTCGTGGTCTTTTGTCTTTTACATACCAGATGATGGATGAAGTCCAAAATAAGCCAAAAGAAGTACAGTATACACCATCGTCAGAATCCTTTCAAGTCTATCCAAGAATTCTTGTGATACAGAGGTTGTACATATATACAACTATAGTGATATAGAAGTTATATAGTGACGTGGATTTCTTTGTTCTCAGAGCATAGGTCGGAAGGGATTATGAAGTTTAGTGCCTTATTATGTTGTGTAATCTAACCAATTGTTGCTCAGTTTTTAAGGCAGATAGTTCACCCACTCTTCGGTGAAATTCTTACTTCCAAAACGTCGGTAAATGCCTACCAGACTACACGGAACTACGTCCTAGAAACATCAAACCTACTTACAAATTTACATCGCAGCGCCACAAAATGTTCTGCAACTTCAACCAGTTCACCATCGACCATCAGCTTTAACGATTTCCTTTATAAGTCGGACTGCTATGTGTAACAAGCGAGAAAGCAAACAGTAAAAATGTGCATTCTACTAGAAACATCACCCTCAGTAGGGGCGCTGTGAAGTTTAGCAACAGCGGCATAATATCACAAAATTTGTCAAAATATGAGGAAATCGAATTTCTCTCGAATGATCCTAATGATTCCCTAAATAATACCCACAACTTACACATTTCCACTAAACGCGTAATATCTAGTAACAACAACCTTCGACCTCGCAAGAGTTCCTTTTACTCGTGGTCGTCGTAATCGTCGTAATCCGACCCGTGAAACTCCCATGTTATTGGTTGGCAACATTGCCGCCTTGACACCTCGATGAAACGCTGCTGCCATCTATGTTCAGTTTCATCATCATCATCAGTAATCTGTCAAGACGACAGGTCCACAGTCTCTTCCAAAACAATTCCTCCATTTACCAGCGGTATGCAACTCAATGCTATTAGCGGGCAACACAGCCACTGCTGCCGCGGTGGCCGGCGGACACTCTCTTGATAAAAAAAATGGCTGCCGACAGTGCCGAGGGCTCGGTCGGTAAGAAGGTATGCTATCATACCACCTGCCCTGTCGGTAAGAAAGTACGCTATTATACCACCAGCATTTTTTTACTGCTCCCTCCCAAAAAATCACTGGTTCACACGTATAGCTAGAATTAATAATCGATGTAAATGAAATATCCATATTTTACAGGCACTGGTGGGAAACTTTCTCCAGATAAATAATGTTGCAACCTGATATCTTGTACTGCTGAGGTTCTTACTCCACTGTGTGTTTTCTGTTTTTGAACTGAGTATAACATCACTTCGCTCAAAACCATCTGGAGGAGAATGAGTTAAATGATATCAAACTCAGTTCGAAAACAGAAAACACACAACAGAGTAAGAACCTGTGCAGTACAAGATATCAGGTTGCAACATTATTTATCGGAAGAAAGTTTCTCACCAGTGCCTGTAAAATAAGAACATTTCATTTACATCAATTCAACACCCCCTTACTGAAATGCAATGGATATTTGAACTATAACATATATAGAATACTTGTGCTTAGGAAAGCTGATGGTGGGTAAACTTGAAAGAAAATTCTGTTTCCATCAGAGATACTTGTATTCAACTTCATAACTTTGCTTACAACTTATACTTGAAAGCTACACAAAACATAGCTTTTCAGTTACATTAATGTGTTATAAATCATGTTTCAGTAGAATAATGTAACTTGAGAATCTGATACACACTCTTGTTAACACGATTAAGATTGCATTTAATAATATATGAAAAGCAATAAAATAATTGCAGAACTCTGACAAACATCATACATACTGTAACGTGTCTGGAGTCCAGAAGAGACGCTTCTATGGAAACACTAGAATAGACCGTTACAGAGGAGACAACAATTGCTCCATTGTAGTTCTAACAGGAGTCTCCATGGTTATAACAGAGGGGTCGTTGCATAACAGCAACCGAGATTATATAGCGGGGTTGTATGCATTCAAAGTAGTTAGTCTCGGATCAGCCTTCGGAGAAGAGAGTCCAGTGTCTCGCCGAATATTGTAAGCGGTGATTGTAATACTGCAAGTGTAAATGACTGTACAATGTGTGTAAACGAGCGAAGGAAATAGATCCGCTATATTGGGACAACGGCGTGAACTTATTTGTAGCGTGACACACGAAACATGCTACAATACATATATAGCTTCACAGATCCGTTGCCCGTTTATTGAGCTCGTCATAATA
>NW_019736402.1:0-3406 GCF_002891405.2 Cryptotermes secundus
GAAATATATAGATTTTAATAACTCGAAGTGGAATCTTTGAAAACTGTTTGAAATTTTTTATAACAAATAAAAATGTGGAATAATTCCTGGTCAAAATTTTATAAATTAAGTTCACACCTTTCAAAACCTGGTTTATATTAGTTACATTTAAGTTAACATCAATTTTAATTGACTTAATTTTACCTAATTTAATGTAGAAATAAACAATAATTTGAACAGAAAACCATTTAATATGACGAAGTCTTTCACATATTGTCTGTAATTCCTTATATTAACGTGAAATCGTCAATGAATTTTCGGAAAGGATTCATAAAATATGATCGTCCAAATTTTTTAAATTCTTGTAATTAAATTAGAATAACTGAGAATTGTATTAAAACTAATTAAATAATATAGTAATTATGAGAAATTTAAAGGAATTCCCTATTTAGAGTGAAACATTTTATAAGTTTGTTGAAATTTTTATTTTAACTTGATATAGTAAAAACATTTTAGGTTAAAATTATATAGATCTCGTGGAATTCTTTCAAAATTCAATAAAAATTCCTTAAATTACCTTCGAATCGTTGAAAATGTCTTTAAATCTCCTGAAATATTATTTAAATTGTCAAAGAATCTCTTAGAATTCCTTACTTTAGTGTGAAATCTTTCACAAAATAATTGATATCATTTATATTAACTTGAAATCGAGAAAGAATTTTTGTTTAAATTTACATAAATTAGGTTGAAGTTCAAAAGTAGTTTAGAATTTAAATAATTATCATGAAAACTCTCAAAATTTATAATTTCATACAGTAAATGAAATTGATAGAATTCCATAAAGTGAAATCTTTTAACATTTTTTTGAAATTCTTTATATTAACTTGTTACATGGAACAATTTTTGGTCAAAATTTAAAAAATTACTTTAAAGTCTTTCAAAATCTGGTTGATATTCGTTAAATTTAACTTAACAATCAAAATTTAATTAAATCTCACTCTTATAAAGTACAAATTGTCAATAATTTGTACAGAGTTCCATTTAATAGGAAGTAATTTATAACATTTTATTATTTATATATATATTTTATCCTTATATATTTCTAATATTAACGTAAAATCGAGAATGAAATTTCGGAAAACTCTAATGAAATATGATGGTTTGTTCAAAGTTTGGCTAAAATTAATTTTAATGTATAAAAATTTTATTACAATTCATTAAATAATGTAGTTATTATAAGAAATTTAAAAAAATTCCTTATTTATTGTGAAGTATTTTAAAAAATTGGTTGAAATTCTTAATTTTACCTTCAAAAATTCAAAGAATTTTATGTTAAAATTATATTGATTTCGTTTAAAACTTTTAAAAATCAATAAAAAAATTTTAATTACCTTCGAATCGTTGAGAATTCCGTAAACTTCCTGAATTCTTATGTAAATCTTTAAGGAATCTGTTAGAAATTCTGAATTTAGAGTGAAATATTACAAAAAATATGTGATAATAATTTTATTGACATGAAATAGGGATTTTTGTAAATTATATAGATTAGGTTGAAGGTCAAATTATTTTAGAAATCCTAAAATAATCATGAAACACTTCAAAATTTGATTAAAATTAATTAATGATTAAATACCGTCAAAAATTGACAGAATACATGAAGTGGATTCTTTGAATTTTTTTAAAAATTCTTTATATTAACTTTAAATCTGGAAAAATTTTTGTTCAGAATTTCATAAATTACTTTGAAATGTATCAAAACCTGTTTTATATTCGTCAAATTTACTTAAAATTAATGAAAAATAACTGAAAATTTCCTTGTATATAATGTAGAAATCGTCAATATTTTGGACAGAATTTCATTTAAAAAGAAGATATATTTCACATATTGTCTGTATTTCCTTATATTAACGTAATATCTTCAATGAATTTTCGGAAACTATTTATAAAGTTATTTGAGATCTTTCAAATTTTGATAAAATTCCTTAAATTTATTTAGAATGAATGAAATTTTTTTAAATTCATTAAATAATATTGTAATTATAAGAAAAGTAAAATAATTCCTTAAACTAGAGTTTAATCTTTTATAAATTGGCTGAAATTATTTATATTATCTTTAAAATGTTAAGGAATTTTCGGTTAAATTTATATAGCCCTCGTAGAATTCTTTCGAAATTCAGTTACCTTCGAATCGTTGAAGATTTCTTTAAATTCCCTGAAATATTATGTAAATCGTCAAAGAATCTGTTCGAAATCTGAAATTAGGGTGAAATCTTTCACAAAATAATTTATATTATTTATATTAAGTTGAAATCGAGAAAGAATTTTTTGGTAAAGTTACTTGAATGATATTGCAGAGCGTCGAAATTAGTTTAGAATTCCTTAAATTATCATAAAATCCGTCAAAAATGATTAAAATTTATTAATAATTAAATAGCGTCAAAAGAAATATATAGATTTTAATAACTCGAAGTGGAATCTTTGAAACTTGTTGAAATTTTTTATAATATGTTAAAATGTGTAATAATTCCTGGTCAAAATTTTATAAATTAAGTTCACACCTTTCAAAACCTGGTTTATAATATTTACATTTAATTTAACATCAATTCTAATTGACTTAAATTTCCCTAATATAATGTAGAAATAAACAATAATTTGAACAGAAAACCATTTAAAAAATGAAATCTTTCACATATTGTCTGTAATTCCTTATATTAACGTGAAATCGTCAAGGAATTTTCGGGAAAATTTTCATAAAATAATCAAAATTTTTTAAATTGTTTTAATTAACTTAGAATAAGAGAGAATTGTATTAAAAGTAATTAAATAATATAGTAATTATGAGAAATTTAAAGGAATTCCCTATTTAGAGTGAAACATATTATAAGTTTGTTGAAATTTTTATTATAACTTGAAATAGTAAAAACATTTTAGGTTAAAATTATATAGATTTCGTTGAATTCTTTCAAAATTCAATAAAAATTCCTTAAATTACCTTCGAATCGTTGAAAATGTCTTTAAATCTCCTGAAATATTATTTAAATTGTCAAAGAATCTCTTAGAATTCCTCAATTTACAGTGAAATCTTTCACAAAATAACTGATATCATTTATATTAATTTGAAATCGAGAAAGAATTTTTGTTTAAATTTACATAAATTAGGTTGAAGATAAAAATTAGTTTAGAATTTCATTAATTATCATGAAACCCCTCAAAATTAATAATTAATAACGTCAAAGTAATTGATAGGATTCCATAAATTGAGATCTTTGAAAATTTGTTGAAATTCTTTATATTAACTTGAAATTTGGAACAATTTTTGGTCAAAATTTAAAAAATTAATTTAAGGTCTTTCAAAATCTGGTTGATTAACGTTAAATTTAACTTAATTAAATCTCCCTAATATAAATTACAAATTGTCAATAATTTG
>NW_019736403.1:0-5401 GCF_002891405.2 Cryptotermes secundus
CTCTCCGTGGTCGCACATTCACCAGTCATGCCGCTATTGCATCAGGAATTTTCCAGTGGTCAAAACAGACTCCTACAGAAGCTTTCGCAGGGGCCATGGAATCATGGCGTCGACATTGTGAAAAATGTGTACGGCTGCAGGAAGATTACGCTGAAGAGTGACAGAAGTTTCAAATTTTTTGTATGATTATTGTGTGAGAAAAAAATGGAGACCTTACAACTTGAACGCACCACGTATAATTGGACTACATGTTATGCTATGTTTATGACAAAACACAACGAAAAATTACAAAATATTATGCCAACTGTACTGTACATTCAAAATGATATTAAACTCTATTATAATGCAATGCAGTATTGCAACAGAACATGCGAACGACCCAGCTGGCTGAAAATTACAGTCAACTCTCGATTATCCGGGGCTTTTTTGAGGCTTATGTGTTGTTTAATATTCATTCACTTTTGTTTCATATGGCGAGTTGTAACACTATTTTCGCACTAGTGTGAACCGAGCTCTGCATTCTTTGGTCCCGTTATGCTAACACAATGTTCTAGTGTAAGGGTGAAAGAATGCAAGGATTTGTGGAAAGTTTCAAGGACAGATACACCGCCCCAGTTGGTCTCTTTGTATCGATCTTCAAGTGCGTTAGCAAAATGTCAGGGTGTACGAGGAAGCATGTTGTGTTAAGTATTCAACAGAAACTTGTGTGAGACGGGCTTCGAAATGTTAAGCAGTGACGAAACCGTAAGTTCAGTGGGGGTGCAGCCAGAAGAGCGGGAAGAAAGTGAGAATGAGGAAGAGGTGGACAGTGCTGCTAGTAAGAAAATATCACTTGGTGCTGCTCTTAATCATCTGGAATCCTTACTAGACTATCTTGAGAGTGAAGAGAACAGTTTATTAAGTGACAAGCTAATATTACGTAGGCTTCGTACGGATATCCGTGAGAAGGAAAATGCCGCGAAAAAGCAAATGACAATATTAATTTTTTTTTAAGTGTTAAGTGCGAATATTCATAAAAAGCGTTGGATGTTGTTGAACACTGTGACTGAAATAACTAATTCACACTTCAGTTTAATGTAAAAAAAGTGTTAAATAAGCCATGAGATGACATAAAAATGAGGTTGAGTAAAATTAAATACAGGTAGGCCTATAGTATTATGAAGGTACAGTATTACAGTACTACTTTTAATAACATTTGTCTTAACCGGGTTTTCGATTAATCGTGATTTCCATGCCCACCATTATCCCGGATAATCGAGAGTTGACTGTACTTCTTGTCAGTATCATGCAATACAGTTATTCCAGAATTACAAGAAACGTGCCACCCTGTAGCTTTGGAAGATTTAAAATCTCCCATTCCCAGATAATAAACTTTCACTCCCAAATTATAATCCAGATGCCAACTCCATACAACTGTGATATTTTAACTTCCCATATGTTAATTATACCACAGCATATATGATGATAGCACAGAACTGGGTCAGTCAGAGAAGCAGAATAATCAATGCATATGCTATATTCTAGTAACACTACCTTTACTGAAAAAAACTGTAGTGTATGAAAACAGGTAAGACCAGCACTTTTTTCTCCAGAAATACATGTTTGCTGGTATGCTCATGCCCAGTTTTAGACTCATGGTCAGAATACATAATGCACTGGTGGATGTGCAACTACTGACAAGCTTGCTGATACACATCAATGTCCATATGTGTACTGGCAGGAAAAGGAACTGGTTAATTCTTAATCCAAGCAGGATGAAGTTATAAAAATAAGCAGTTAAGAACAAAACCAATGTTCCAACTCATGCATGAAACAAATTATTAAGGCCCATTTCTCACTGCATAAGTGCAACTCTGGTTATTAGAACTCTAGCAAATAATGTTAAGTGTGTACCCTTTGTCTTTGGCATGGACATCAGCTCCATGAGCAAGAAGGAACTCAACAACTGCAACCCTGTTATAGCCAGCAGCAAAGTGAAGGGGAGTTGAATGCCTGTAGACAAAGAATTTGAGACAGTTTGGAGTTCAAACATAATTCATCAATTTCGAAGATCTAAATCAGTGAATATAATATATCATCATTATCCTGCATATAAAATATGAACTCCAATAAGCTGTCTCCTCTATCACAAACAATTCAGGTTGAATTATACTTTACTAGCAACACAGGATCATTCCTATTTTTTTTTTGACTGACCAACTAAGACGCTAATTAACTACAAACCTAAGGAAGCAGTTATGTAACTGACCATATACACACATCACTATTTACCTGTATAGTACAGGGCCTTTCTGAAACGTTTAGTCACTCAGCTGGCGATGAAATTCCTTTGTTTATGTAACCTGGAGATTTATTTTTTTCCTGTGGCGCTACAACCCCAATTTGGGCCTAGGCCTACCTCCATGAAACTCTCCGTTTCACTTCGGTTTACTAGATCTTACACATATGGTAGGACTCCTTGGGCGAGTGATCAGCTCGTCGCAAGGCCTCTACCTGTAGACAAACACAGAAAAACGCACACAAACATCCATGCCCTGAGCGGGATTCGAACCCACGATGTCGGTTTCCGAGTGAGCGAAGACAGTGCATGCCTTAGACCGCTCGGCTACTGTGACCGGCTGGAGGTTCATTA
Organism: Cryptotermes secundus; assembly: GCF_002891405.2. Classification (NCBI taxonomy): domain Eukaryota; kingdom Metazoa; phylum Arthropoda; class Insecta; order Blattodea; family Kalotermitidae; genus Cryptotermes; species Cryptotermes secundus. Next base: position 2,633 of record NW_019736403.1, read on the forward strand.
CTACATTCAAAATCCTGTATTATTTCAGTTCAGGTGAGATTTGGATTTTTCATGATCATAAAAATTAACAACCTGGTCGTCTTGATTATGACATTGTACAGCTTCTTTGGTGGTTACCAATATTTCAGTGGAACTTTCTGTTTCCATCTTCAGGTAAAGTGTCCCTGAAGATGGAAAAGACTGGTAACCAAACAGAAAACTACATGGTATCACAACTCAGAAGACCATAATCTTATTTCAACTGACTCCATATTTCTTTATGACACATTCCAATATTATCCTCCCATTTACCCTTTGGCCTTCCAACTGATCATTCAGATTTTTTAACTAAAATTTTGTATTTATTTTTCATCTCTCCATTGGGTGCTATACTGTCCGAACATCCAATCCTCCTTGATTATTTGGTGAAGAGTGCAAATTATGAAGCTCCTCATTATACAGTTGTCTCCATCCTCCTATTACTTCCTCTCTCTTGGGTCCAAATACTCTACTCACAAGGGAATGGTCTGATCTGACATGTTGAAACCTGCCCTGATTTTTTTTTTCACTGCAAGAGTACACACAACAAAATCCAGTGTCAAAATTTTAGCTGCTAATACGGACTGCAAGTATTTTTTAAAAACTGCTGAACATGGCCAAAATTGTAGCCTGCCAGACCCTTGGAGAAATGTCCACCCCTAGCAGAGCCAAGCAGTACACAACATGGCTGACTCACAGCCTACGCTGGGGTTCTACAACCCTCTGGTACAAGCAGTTCCACATGCAGAAGAAATGAGTAACTTTGGCAATTTTTAAAAAATACTTGCAGTATGTATTAGCAGCTACAATTTTGACAGTGGATTTTGTTGTGTGTACCCTTGCAGGGGGGGGGGGGGGAANAAAAAAAACAGGGCAGGTTTCGACATGTTGGCTCGGACCATTCCCTTGTCAGTACTCTATTACTAGACATTATCTTGTAATTCGGGTAAGACCAGAAATCATATCCTATGTGGGCCATTTACAATGTGGCTCACATCCTCACTCTTATCAGTCTGACAGAGGCAACATTGGTAAAACCTATATTTAATAGGATGAGCCATGATGAAATGGAATAAATATCTAGTTACCGGTGGCAAGCAGGAATGCCTGTTCTTTGTCTAGATACGGCTGTTTACTTGCCAATATCTTAATACAGCCTACAGTGGCTGAAAATTTGAAGAAGAAATAACACTTCAATTTAAAAATGAAAATTTACTTAAGTAATTAAAAAATAGAGGCAATGGGAATTTAAAATACAACCAGAACCTCTACTGCAATATTTGCGTATTGTGTTAACAGCTATGGCTACCATACATACCTGCTACACTTTGGAGTAAATTTATATCTCTGTGTGTCAATACTTTAAGCCCTGAAGTATGAAACTGACATAAAAGCTTTACTTTTACAGCTACCTGATGTCATTAGAGCAAAATAACTGAGTTTTATACCACTGATAAAGATGCAAGGAAATACACACATGAAAGGTGTGAATACTCTAATATGTAATAATGACTGCATTCTGCAGCACTGAGTATCTATTTACTGCCACTGTGAATTATCAATATAACAAACTATCTTTAACATTTCATGCAGGTCTTATTTATGAAGTAAAAGGGAAGTGGCTTGGGGTATATAAAAGTTTGCACGTGTATTCTTTACTATTTTGATATTCATTCATTGCAGATACCAATTTATCTCTGATACACAATACACATGATGCAAAGCCTAGATTCTACCATTCATAAAGCCAAAAATTAGTACAGACATCACAACACACTGAGGGATAAATAATTTTCCTCCATATTTCATTAAACATAAATAATACTGATTTTCTTTTCCAAATAATAAGCAACACATAGTCATGAACTCTATAATATCTTGTCATTATAAATTTTTCTATACAATGGTATTTTTTAGGAAATTCATAATTTAACCTTCATGTGAAGAAACAATTACAGTGAAACAAAACACATATGCACTGTGAAAATACACAAAATTAATTTAAAAGTGGCCAAATTATCTGTGTAAATATGGTACCGTTTCATTTATTATTCCTTGTCTATTAAATGAAATCTGAATGGTATCTAAGTTCAAAACTGCATGCANCAACGAATTGAGCAAAATTATGAAAAACCTCAGTCAGAACAGCTGGTATCCTGGCTGAATTCAAATTGAGCACCTCCTAAACACAGGTCTAGAATGTTACCGCTATGTCAACCCATTTGGTAGAGATGTTTACTTGTTCTTAAATGCTGTAAAACCATATCGGTGTTAACTGTACCTGCAGTGTGCCATTGCATTATAGTTAATATAACATTCAGTTCTCTACTTGTGCCTGTGCTAACCCCTTTTTTTTTTTCCTGTGGTACTACAGCCCCAATTTGGGCCTAAGCCTACCTCCATGAAACTCTCCGTTTCACTTCGGTTTACTAGATCTTACATACGGTAGGACTCCTTGGGCAAGTGATCAGCTCGTCGCAAGGCCTCTACCTGTAGACAAACACAGAAAAACGCCACAAACGTCCATGCCCTGAGTGGGATTCGAACCCACGATCCCGGCTTCCGAGCGAGCGAAGACGGTGCATGCCTTAGACTGCTCGGTTACCGTGACCGGCGTGCTAACCTTACCTGTAATAATATTTACTTAGACTCTTCAGGCCACAATATTTCATCTGCAAGGAAACTTTGTGTTATTCCCTCTATTATAGGATTATTTCATGTTATCCATCACAAATGTGGTAATATGTTGAA
>NW_019736403.1:8621-16008 GCF_002891405.2 Cryptotermes secundus
CACGACATCATAATGGGAGTTATCAGCAGCTACATGAAGTGGTGTAAGGAAATCCTTGTTCTTCTCATTAAGATGTGCTCCTTTGCGCACAAGCGTCTCTAGAACCTGCTTCCGTTTTGGATAAGGAGAATTTACTGCACAGTGCTGAAAGGAATTAAGTTATTATGCAATTATAACAGTATACAAACACGCTATACAACTCGTGTACAAACAGCACACATCCCCAGCAAGGGGAGAAGCACCATTTCAGGTAGTTTTATTATATCATACCAAATATCATTATCTCTTTTGAGGGCGTGGGCTTAAATCAACTGGTTCTAAATAAAGTCTGTAGCTGGGCCCTTGTGAACAAAATGATAAACTTTTTAGTTCCATACAAGAGAGGAATTCATTGAGCATATGCATATCAGCTTCTTGAGGACTGTGCACAATGAATTTGGTTCACCATCACATATACCCACATAATCTACACAACTTTTAATAAATCCATGTCTCACAGTTTGTAAAATATGCAAATACTACATTTCAAAGTATACTTTTACAGTTTAAACTGTAGTTAAAAAAATTACAGCTGCATAATAAAGTAAACTTCATGTTACTTGGCATATATGGCGAGCAGTATGTGTCAGTTATATCAATCTGTTAGCTGCATAAGAGAAAGTTATAGAATATTATATTTCAGCATCCTGTTACACTCACACAATATATATGGATAAATACCATCTTAAGGGCAACAAATTTTATTGTAGTTTTTACTTCTTTTCCTCCTCCACACTACATGTTTCAGCCCTAAATGGCCATCATCAGGTGTGTATCACTCACGTAGCTGTTACACTGCTTGTTAAAATTTAAAATTACCAGTCTTTCTAATTGTATAAAATCTTTGTTAATCTACACGCGTCGATTTGATTTTTAAATTAGCACTTTTTAAAACTTAATTCAAGTTAAAATGTCTATAAGATCTCTGTTCTTTCTTTTTCAAATTTTTATTATTATAATATTATGTTTCTCCTGCAAACTCAATGCCTTCCATTTAATTGGAACTGCTGGCATACTTTGTTTCAATTTCTTTGCTACTACTGTAAGTAATAGTAACACTTTCTTGTTTTTACTAAATTTATGAAAGCATGGGTACACATAATAAGCTCACAGGACAACGAAATAAAAATACTGAATGTCGACTGAGTGTAAATGGATATACGTTGGCTGCACTCAATAAAAGAATAACAACAAAAATCACAGAACTGGAAATGAAAGGTCAATAGGATGAGAACAAGATCTGAAGTGGTCCACAACTGACCGTCAACTGTGGCACAGTCTGATCATCGGTAAATTATTAATAGTTGTAAAGACTTTAAGCACATTATTATCAATCTTGCATATCATGTGCAATTCATCAGAATTATTTTAAATGTATTAAATGGGAAATTTTCTAAGAATGTTATAAAATAAACTATGAAAGCAGGAAAATATTATATAAATATATGGAATGGGAAATTTTACAGCTGTTCTTACATGCATCTGGCAGCAACCACACATCTTATACAGGAAAACTTAATATCTGGGAAACACTGTACATGGATGCAATAAGGCATCCAACATATATGATGAGGAAGTCCCAATGCCAATAATAGATTACTTTTTATCACAGTTTCATCTTCTTCTCTGCACTGAGTTTACTGAATAGGCAGAAAACAATCTGCCTCAACACAAGTAAGTGGTAAAGATGCCCTGACATAATTACTTAAATAAGACACTAGGTATGATGTATATGGAAATGAGCGTATAGCTCCAGCCTTTCCCGGCCTTCAGCATAAGATGGCATTAAGCCCAACTTCCCATAGATAAGGCAGTAGTATAAAACCCTACAGTTAACACAGAATTTAAAACATCCAGCCACTTAAAATACACTTCCCAACAGACTAGGAGTATGCGTTATATATATTCTCACTGACGTCCATTAACCCACAAATAGTGCACAACTATATTTCTAGAACCCTGTAATAATAGGCAGTGAGATGGTAATGATAAGCTGGAAAATGATTTTGTTGGCTTCGAAGATCTTCCATTGATACCATTCAAAATTTATGTGAAAATTCTGAGGAAAACCATGTTAGTTGTACACCAATGATTACCAGACTCATTGTCCTAAATCATTATAACACGTGGCAATATATAGCAGCAAAATTTGCACATCACAGAAATAATTTGAACTGGGAAACCTTGACACAGTGCAGAGAGACAGCTCACATATGTGCTCTCTTTAAAGAGTACATGGGAGAATGGGCTTGGAAGGCTATAGGTGATAGAATACAAAGACTATGCTATCTGAACAGGGTCGAGCATGATAGGAAAATTAGGAGCAGAAAGCCAAAGTGAATCATAATTGGAAAATTAGGAGAAGAATGCAGAAGACATATTCAAAAATATTCCTTTGTAAATAGCACCATCCAGCTCTGGAACCAAATGCCTGCAGATGCTTTAGGGACTCTCTCCTGTAAATCAAGTAAGTTTAGGATATGGATTAGGAACGTGATAAATAAGGCAAAGTGAAGGTGTGGGAGGAATCATCAAAAAATGTAGTGAAGTGAACAGAAGTGGAATGAAGGGAAGTTCATGGTGAAACATGAGTGCATCAGTTCATGACATTATATATTTCATTACTGTTACTGTTTAGTGTACAGCATGCTTATTATTTTATTAATATTAATTTATATAACTGTAGTTGTAATTGTATTTGCATTTTTTTCTATATGTTGTGTTCTGACAGTCAATAAAAGAGTTGTATATTGTAGCGAAGCCATAGCTGGGCGCTGACCCTGATTTTTTCTATATGTTATGATTTGACGGTCAATAAGAGAGTTGTGTATTTGCATTGTATTCATTGTGTGTAGTGTGTCCTTTATTGTTTGTGTAGATTTATGTCCTGTGTTTTGTTTGAGCATGATGTGTTACTTTGTGCGATCTGTATTATTTGTGTGGTGTGTCTTATTGTAGTACCACTACCACCAGGTAGAAACCCATTTGCAGTTAAAATAAATAAATAACTACTACTACTAATAATAATATTAATAACACTAAATAATATCACATAACTTTGCCAGCTCTCTGGCAATGTAAGAAGCAATTTACTTATATTGTATTTTAATGCATGTGTTATTCAGCTCCAAATAAAGATATTACTTCTTCAGTTACATTATCCACCTTTAGGTTACAACTCCAACAAGCAATGTCAGTACTTACTAATGGAGTATCTCCTGTATAAGGATGTTTGAAGTTAACTACATCTGGAACTAAGTATTTCTTTACTTTAGCAGGATCAGCCTGACGTGCAGCTTCCAACAGACAGTGGCCTTTGAACTCATCTGCAAAAGCATAAATTTATTTACTGAAAACTGTCATAAAAGGAATTAAGTAATACAGTATCACTATATAACAGAGAGCAAAATAACTCTGGGAGATGGTCATATTTAGAACTTTACTTAAAACATGGAACATGCAGCAATTATAACCCTTAAAAGGTAAATACCTGGCAGATGGGGGTGGGACACTTGGGCTCACACCATACATTAGTGGTTTAAATAAAATGGCCAAAGGATTAACCTAACATAATATGTACCCACTCAAAGTAAATGTCTAACCCGGAGAAGAAGCTTGTCTAATAGAAGAGGTATCTTCTGAGGGCTACCAAAGGCTCAACTGGGGCTCATTAGCAGGTCCAGCAGGTTCCAGTGGTGGGAACTCTGATGTTCCTATCAGTGAATAAGAGAGGGAGCCTGGGATATCCTGCTGCCAGCAGCACAAAAGAAGATGGCATTATCTTAGTTCCCAACTTGGTTGAGCACAGATCTATGACCTCTCGCTCTGCAAAAGGAGGGGGTCTTCTTCTTCATCCTCTTCTTCTGTTCCTGCTGCTTCCACTCAGAGCACAGGGCAACCATGAAAAGCTCATTTCACTTCAGTTTCTTAATCTTGGACAGTCAGTAGGACTCCTTGGACGAAGCATCAGTCCATCGCAAAGCTGCTACCTAACACAAACAGACATCCATACCTTCAGTGGGATTTGAACCCACAATCCCAGTGTTTGAGTGAACAAATGTATTTCGTGCCTCAGACCATGCAGCCACTGTGATTGGCTCTGCAAGAGTACAGCTGATGAAAGTTAAGAGGGCCTCAACCTAGAGGGTTTTGGGTCTAGCTAAGGTTGATGTTCTCAATGAGCCCAAGCAACAATTGGGGCACATAATGGACCCAGTAGTGATCTGAGAGTTCAAGAGGTGACCAAAAACCGTCCCCTGTAAGTCAATACAATACCCAGTGAAATTAGTGTAAAAGATAATGACTGAAGATTCAATAGCAGATTAATGAACAACAAAGAATGTACATTATTGATTTGGGGATTCTACAGTCATTAACTGTCGATGTTAATTCAGTTCTTGGTCATTACACCATGCAGATCTGGGCAATGTTGCCAGTGTTCTGGAGGTACATAGTGGCTTCATCTTCAAAGTTAACATGGGCACAATCTGACCCTCGAGATGGAAGCAGCATGTACCTCAAGAACACTCACAACACTGCCCACATCCATATGATGTACCCACATAGGAACTGAATTATCAAAAGAACACAAATGTATTACACATGAAAATTATAACTGACCCTATACAAGATGGCAAAACATCAGCATACATCTTTCACTTACATGCACATGCACATGCTCTCTCTCTCCCATACACACGCGCGCACACGCACAGTGCGATCTTCCTCAAAATGAAGGAAATGTCACCAGCAGAAAAAATATAAAGCAAGTCGAATTCACTGCAGGTCCAGGCAGCAGTTTACATAAAATAAAAATTATTGTGTCACCACCATGTTGTTTTATGTTCTGCAAAGATATTATCTTAACAAAATTTGTATATTTCTCAAAGACCTGTTACCATACATAGCTGCAGGCCACTACTTTAAGTGGTACTAGTCTCACTCCCAACTCACACATTCCTACAACTGCCATGTTATTATTACTGATCCTCTGGGATTTTACAAACTGCATGGTTAGACAGCCTCCACCAGCATAATATTAATACCAAATTTCATAAATGTTGGCAAGTCGGAACGGGGAGGGATACTCAGATACAGCATGATCTCATAAGCTTAATTTTTTCTTGCTTTAAAGAAAGAAAGTATGCTGTATATCTCTACATGCCTGTCTCGTAATTCATAACATACATACATCTTGAGTACAGTGAACTGACACAGACGGAGTTCAGTTTATAGATTTTAACTGCAGCTCTCTCTTCTTGTAACACTTAATATTTCCCACATGCCTACAAATCCATCTAAGTGCTATAGCTCAACTCACATGCCAACCTCTCCTGGAGTTCCCTGGTAGGTGCCACATCAATAGCAGACTTTGAATGACAGTTAAGGAGAGTAGGATCAGCTCCCTGACTTAACAACAGAGAGCAAACTTCAACACGTGATTTTGATGCTGCTTCGTGTAATGGAGTGAACTGCCACAAATCCATTGCATTTACATTTGCTCCATGTTTAATTAGCATTTCTGTCACTTCAAAGTGGCCATATGAGCAGGCATTGTGCAATGGAACCAAACCACTGTAATAAAAATGTAAGTTGTAACACACTACAGAAGTCTAATTATATGGTAATGCCCAATGAGATGTGCTCAAACTAGACCTACATGTCAACATATAAATTGTATTTGTTACGCTTTCATAATTATTCTTAATGTTAATAACAGTTAACCTTTTATTCAAATTAGAAAACAGTTAAAAATTCAAGTACTGTACTAAAATGCAGAAGATATTTCATTAAATTTCAAGGTCTAAACAGTGGCTAGGTACCAGCAGAGAAATTGTGGATGGTGTCCTCGATAACTATTCAGACATTTATGGTATACCCAATTATGGAATAGAAGAAAGGCCCACCTTTAGCTCCAACTCAGGAAACAATTCTCAACAGCATCCTGTATATGACAACCAATACATTCATAATATGAGGGTTGGAACGTTAATAGTGGCAACTATTTATTTACAACTGATACAAAATAGATGCATGTTTCGAATTTTTACTCCCTTTCAATGCAGTCACCAGCATGGTGTACAACACATTGCCAGCGATGCGGAAGTCGTAGGATACCTTTAGCAGCTCCTGTTGCGTTGATAGCTCGAATAGAGTGGTCTACTGCCTGAGGAATCTCTGGAACAGTTCTGAAGCGAATGCCACTAAGTGGTTCCTTCATCTTAGGAATCAAGTCAAAGTCACAAGGGCTTAAGTCCAGGGAGTATGATGGATGGTACAGCACTTCCCAGCTCCATCGATCAAACAAATCAGCCACAGCTTGCCATTCCTGCATTTCCGTCAAATCATGTGGAACCCATCGTGATGCAGTTTTCCTCATGCCCAGGCGTTCCTTCAGAATGTGAAGCACAGTCGTATGCACTAATCCTGTCTCTTGGGCCAGCTCACAAATCATAGGGCGTCGATCACTCTCCAGTAACGCGGAAAGAGCATACACTTCTTCTTCACTGGCACTAGGATGACCTGGCCGCCTCATGTCTGCCACATTTTGGCGTCCCTCGCCGAAGGCTTTTACCCACCTTGCCACTGTTCTGTAAGGCAATGCAGATTCCCCGCAAGCCTCTTGAAGACCTTGATAACACTGTCGTGCTGTACGGCCTCTGGCACATTCAGTCTTTATCCAACTCCGTTGTTCCTGTTTCAAAAACATCGTGAAAACTCTACATTAGACCGCCAGCTAACACGAGGCTCTGTACTCGTCACTGCGCATGTGCGTGGTGTGGGGAGGGAGAGTCCATTTGCTCTGAGGTAAGGTAGGCATGTAACTAACGTGTGGTATAAGCAACATTATTTGATTCCATTGCCTGGCATCTACAGCAGTGTTGCCACTATTAAAGTTCCAACCCTCGTATATGAGAGTCAGAAGCAATGAGATTTAAAGTGATATCAAGTTGTGTTCTACTCTTGGGATTTATTTTTTCTTGCAGTCTGAAAGAAAAATAAGTGAATGACAAATTTCAAATGATGTGGAAGAAAAATACCGTGAACTATTTCAAGATAACACACCCACATTAAAATGAACCAATGGGTGGAGGCATCAGGGCAGCTTGTCTCTAGGCTGAAGTTTGAATCCAGGGCCTACAGACTGCAGCTAAGTCATCTTCATGGAAGAAGACTACAACATCCACAAGCATATAGCTTCTTAGAAGTAACTGGGATTTTTATCAGAACATTTCTATAGTGATATATGTATGGTTGTATCATTTTATTCACATAAATAACTATCCCTTATGTAGAAGGTAAAGTTTTCCTTGTGATTAACTAATTAAGCACTATGCCATGAAGGAGA
>NW_019736403.1:16118-29266 GCF_002891405.2 Cryptotermes secundus
CCAGTACCTATTGGCCAGGAGGTTGGGTGGACCCCAGAACTGGTCTGGATGACATGGAGAAGAGAAAATTCTTGACCCTACTGGGACTTGAACTCCAAACCCTCGGTCGTCCAGCCCATAGCCAGTGGCTATACCGATTATGCTACCACAGCTCCTACTATCCCTTATGTAGCTCTTGGAAACACAGACAAATATGAACCTTAAATTCAGATATTGTTTAGTTCTGACAATTTGTAAAACCAATCAGTAGTATTACAATTATGCATATAATGTATAACATCAACATTAAAGATACAGCCAATGCATTCCAAATTGATCTTGGTAAAAAATATTCTATAGGAATCAAAATCCTCACCCCTTGTCTTTTGCATGGACATCTGCCCCATGCTGCAGCAATAACTGTACCACTCGATTACGGTTGTATCCTGCTGCAAGATGCAGAGGAGTTGAGCGACGGCCATCACTAGCATGACAGTTGACATTCAGCGGGTTCAGCACGGTAAGCAAGCGATCCTCAGCTCCAGATCTAGCTGCTTCAAGCAGTTCTTCTTTCCGATGATCTCCAGTGAGCACAGGCCTTGTTGCAGCGTCTGCCAGTTCCAATGCAGTTTTACCTTCAGTGTTGCGAACATTGGCATCTGCTCCATGTTGTAAGAGGGCTACATTTTGAAAAATATGGCATTATTCTGCTTGACATATACTGTCCTACAACACTTGTATGTGGTTCGAGTTTTCATAAAACCAGAAAACACTGCCTGTAAGATCATGTACTTCATATTCATGTTGAAATCATGTCAAACTCATGTGCAAATTATGCAACAACCATGACTTCTGAAATCCATTTTAATGCATACACTCAGTATAGTAGCGTACAGAAGAGGCAAGCAGATACACAGTTATAAGACACAGTGGTTTCAACTGTGAAGCTGGGGGGAAAGGAGACTTTAAATCTCCCAGCACCACGAGGTTGGCTGGCGGATTTAGCCAAGTTCACTGTCAAGGAACATAGATTTTAAATCTTCTGGTACTACAGGGCTGGTGGTTACATTTTAATCAGGCGTAATAATATTAGTACCCAGAAGTGCAACACTAGATCAGCTAGATCACATAAATGCACATCACTGCAATATTGCAAGACATCACCAGTAAAGATAAAAGTACAGTAACTAAATTTACCTGTTACAGTTAACACATCTGAAATTACTATTATTTTATTTACAGCACTAATTTAATAAATTTGTTTGAAGAGAGCTTCTGAATGTTTAGTTATGTTCAGTCGCTACTGCAGTATCATTTCAGATTACAAATATTAAAAATTTCTACCTAAAAATTCAGCAAACATCTTTCCTACTATGTTAGAATTTCTGAATGCACACAGATGAGCATAAACTCCTTATAAGGAATAATAAGCTGAATACTGTTTATAATCAGCTATAACATGCACCTGAATGTCCTGTACTGACTTCAGTCTGACACTGGGCTGTAAACAACATTGGCTGGTAACAGAATCAACAGTGCCCTCTCCTGCTCATATTATTCCCAGCTGGTGACTGCCTCATACCTAACTTGTGGCTCCAATTGTCTGCTTCCAAAACCAAAGTCAAAGTTACTTTACAACTGGTGGTTTACTGCCAATCAGTTCATCTTGGCATCAACCACCTTGAGACCCAACACCAGAGATTTTTTCAACTGAACCCTTGCAGTAATAGTCCTTATGTAACATCCTCTCTGATGAGAAGATGGGTCTGTCTCTTATAAATATGTGTGGCTTTTCATCAGGCGTATATTTTGCACATATAACACGTTATTAAAAACTCTTCCTTTTGCACTACATTCAAGTCTTCCATCAGTACAGTCGCTGCAGAGCAGACTGTGCCTATCGTACATATCTTATGCTACAACAGTAGCTTAGTCACTTGAACGGTCATAAGCTTGCCCACCACCAAGTTTAAGCCTGTCACATTTTCCATGTCTGGCTTCACCTTTTCCTATACAGCGAACATGTTCATTCTCATGATTTTGTATGGCTTCTCCTTGTTGCCTGCACAATTCTGTTATGTAATCATATACATACAGAAGGCTGAAAGCTGTATGCAAATCACAGACCAGTGAGCACCTTGGAAAATTTCCAATGGTGCGCAGTGTCTAGTTCCAAGTCATGGCTAACTTGTTATATAACCACGGCATGGACCAAAGAGAAAACACAACACCACACTGCCTAGCAATGGCACAACAGTTTCTCTACTGTGGTCTCACATGTTTGTTGCCATGGAAAAATGACGTGATTTTTCCACTGCCTAGCAGCAGATGGCTTCACTTCTCAAGCTATATTGTCATAACGTCACAATGTGTTTCTTGAACTGTAACTTTCCAAACTGCCTAGGAAATTTATTTATTTATGTTTTATTATCCTTCATCAATCCATTCACGTACATAAACATTGGATATAGAAATTATCAGAATATTACACTGATATAAGATTATCTTAGCATAAGATAAAAAGCAATTAAAATATATAAAAGAAACGAATGAATGCAAACTAAAATACAAAGTTATAATTACTGGGATAGCCCCCCAAAGATCAAATTTATTATTCCTATCAAGATACTCTTCAACAGAATAAAAAGAGTTTTCTATAAGAACCTTTCCCAATTTATGTTTAAATTTATTAATGTCATGTCAAACTTGCTTGACATTGACGGGTAGAGCGTTAAATAATGTAATACTAGAATAATACCAGAATTTGAGGATTTTTAGTTAGTTTCCTTTCAATGTTCAACGTAAATTCATCCTTAGTATTAGATCGTTTATTAGTTAAGGATCTGATAACATTCCAGGCTGTTTTCATTTTATATGATGAATGAGATATTAATTTATTATAATGCAATTTATATGCTAACTGAATAGTGCTGGTTAAAATTTTGCAATATTATTTTTTATAAGTCTTCTAAGAGAGTGTTATTAGATGTCTTACTTAGCAATTCTAGGTCTTTGATTTGTTTCATTTTGGTCCGTCACACTAACAGTTACAATTATAAAAGACAAGTCCGTCCAATGTGACTATTTCAGTTATCTCACTTGATGATTCACTAGCCTTACATGTTTTGATCCATTTGGATCATCTTCAGAGGCACCAAACACTTTTTTTTTAAACCACTATCACAACAGTTGTCAATCAAATACACATGTAATGTCCAAGTACACAATGTTCCATCTATCAGTCACAGCAGCCTTTTCTGGTTATAGAAATATTTAAAGTTTTCCAGTTGAAAAGTAACAAACACACATAAAAAACTTAAAAAAGATTTAACTGAAAAGATATAACAATGTCATGAAAGAGTGGATGCAGATGACAAAGAAAGGAGTTGACTTACTGTTACTGCAATATGTGTATTAATTTAGTACATAATCTTATAAACATATTACACTAGAAAATACACATTAAGTTTCTTAATTAAGTGTGCAGCAAGACATAACATACCTATACAGACATCAATTTTGCCCTTGATGGCTGCTTCATGCAAGGGCGTGTAGTTCCAGTTGTCACGAGTGTTTGGATTAGCACCTGCTTCAAGCAACAACCTTACAACATCGGCATGCCCAAATGAGCAAGCATTATGAAGCGGGTGAAGTCCTCCATCATCACGAGCTTGAACTGATGCTCCAGTAGACAGAAGAAATTCTACAACATCTCGACGTCCATAGCCTAACATCCATTGAAGAATTAAATTCCTGACTGCTTAACTACTAACAAAAAGAAAGCAAATGACTGTAACAGTACTTACTTACTTATAATCTATGCTATGACTGAACATGGCATAAGCTAAAATCTACTACTTCACACTAATGCATTATGGTGGGTTCGTTTTCCAGTTGTGTTGCAAAGAGAGACACTGAGATGTAAATACAACTATAGAAAGTAACTGTTATTAATACATTTAAATTCAATACCACTCGAAAAACAAAGAAACACTGCGGTATAAAAAATTTTAAGTTCCTCTTTCAATCGCATTCATACTTACACACAATAATGAATACGTATACAAAGTCATTTTCGTGTAACCAAATAAGTATTTTTTTAAATCTGTATCAGTTTAGTGCTTTAAATGGTTAAATTGCGTCATCCACAACATACAGAAGTGATATAATAAAATATTTAGTTCAAAATGAATGCACCATCTCGAAACGTTTACTTATTGTAGTGTACCTGATGGAAATATTGACAATGAGAAAAACGACAACACTCACCAGCTGCAAAGTGTAAAGGAGTTGATTTCCTCCCTGCTGTATCTCTTGCATTTACAGTCTGAGGCGATATTAGCTTTTTAACTCTAGAAATATCTCCAGTTTTACACGCTTCAAAAAGCTCTCTTAATGGATCATTTGCTGTAGGAATCGGTTCTATCGATGCAGCTAAAACAGACCTACGATTCGCCATTTTAATATTGTTGAACTCTCCTAAACAACGAGACCATAATGAAAACTTCGAGACGTTCGAGACCAAGGTTGCGTTTAAATGTATCTGCGTACGGTGTTTTCTAGTTTTCTAGTTACACAAGTTGTTCCAATTTGTAACGTGGAGGATTAATTTAGTTCAGCTGTAATGCGTTCATATATATATATACACACACACACACACACACACACACATGCATCGAACATGTACCTACTTTATTAAATGTGAAGATTACGATTACGTAATTCTGGAACGATGCTGCGTAGTTTTACCAATCTAAACGGCGTCACAAATTTTCCTACATCCAAGTCAAAAAATAAAGTTCTATTAAATGCTAACGTTGAAACGTTCTGTTACATTCTATCGCAAAAGCCCAACTTCGGCTTCTTAACATGTTTGTTATAACCTTCATGGTCGAACTATATTTTGCGCGCATGAATATCTGAACTTTTAATAATGCATAATATTATAAATATTGAGAGATCATTACGTAATTATTACGTGAAGCGACAGTTGTCTGGAGTTGTCGGTGGAATACGGTTTTGTGTACAAGTTATTCGTGCAAGAGTCGGAAGTCACGTTTTCTGCAAAATCGGCCCTGTTGCTGTATACGTGTAACAGTATACTGTTAGAAGCGGCGTTTACCATTTGTCCAACTCGAACAGACCACAGGCTTCATAACGAGGTCGCCATTCTTTAGGTGCTCACAGTGCCGAAAGCCGCTAAGAGTTACGACCAGCCAAGGACGTAGTGCTTCGCACAGGCAATTTTGAAGGTTTCACATAAACTAGGAATACCAGTAATGCCTCACCGAATTATGGAACGTGCTACTGGAGCAGAAATGGAACAACCTAAGAAGAGAGTAGCCGCAAATGGTAATATATTACCTGATCCTATTTCTGAGGGAGAGGTATTGATTGATCTTGCCAGAAACCAATGGAAACTTGGTAGATCCATAGGTATTGGAGGCTTTGGTGAAGTTTATCTCGCATCCAGCAATGCTTACGAACCTGTGGGTTCAGATGCAGACCATGTAGTAAAAGTAGAGCCACATAAAAATGGACCTCTGTTTGTGGAAATTAACTGTTACCTAAGAGTGGCAAAATCAGATATGATTAATGATTGGAAGAAGGGAAGGAACTTGAAACATGTAGGATTATCCCACTACATAGGATCTGGCTCACATGTCTACAGAGGCCAAAAATATCGCTTTCTAGTGCTGGAAAGATATGGCCTGGATCTTGACAAACTGTTAACACAGAATGGGAGATTCCCAGTTAAGACTGTATGTTACCTTGGTATACAAATTCTGGACGCATTAGAATACATCCATAGTCGTGGGTACGTCCATGCAGACATAAAAGCCCCCAATTTGCTGTTGGGGTATCATAAGGGCACAGAAAATTATGTTTATCTACTAGATTTTGGTATAGCCAGCCGTTATTTGGATCAAAATGGTGTTCATAAGGAATATGTCTATGACCAGCGAAAAGCGCATGCTGGAACCTTAAACTATGTCAGCAGAGATGCACATATAGGTGCATTCTCTCGTCGTGGAGACCTAGAAACCCTTGGCTACAACATGATTCAGTGGCTGTGTGGAGTGTTGCCATGGGGAGACAAAGAAGATCCAGAGTACATCCATTCTCAAAAGAACAGCTTCATGTCCAACATTGCTCTACTCATGCGCCAGTGCTTCACTAATTCACAACCACCAACTGTGTTGAGCCAGTTCCTTAAGTATGTAGCCAGTCTTAACTTTGAAACAAAGCCAAGCTATGCTTACTGTAGAAATCTGCTGAAGCAGGGTGTTGAAGATTCTGGTTATGTGGATGATGGAATGCTTGTGTTTGGAGATAGTCCACTTACAAGAATTATTGAGAACAGTAATCAAGGAAATAAATGCAGAGCGACAGAGGATCCTGAAAATGGCCAATATTCACCAGTGGTGCTAATAAAACGTCCCTCAAGTGATGTGATCCAGAAACTCACAGTATCTTTAGTAGAAGTGTCAGAACTAACAAAACATAGGCAACAGACAGTTGGCACATCATGCAGCAACCGCATAGGACATAAACGCAAAGCGACAGAGAATCCTGAAAAGACAGCAGAACTGGAGCATATGAAAGTAGTTTGCAATACTCTGCAGCAACTTTATGCAAGTAATAGAAGGATTAAAAAATCTTCAGTGCTCCAAACATATAAGTCGTTTACTTGGGAGAAAATCATATTGGGCAATCCTAAAAAGCAGGAAAAAAAACATGCAACACTGAACTGTAACCTGCCTTCTATTAGCCTAGACAAGTATGAACCAGTGGTGCCAAAGCAACGTCTGTCAAATGATGTGATCCAGAGATTCACTGCATCTTTACCAGAACTGTCAGAACTAACAAAACCTAGGCAACAGACAGTTGACACATCATCATTCACAAACTTCATAGGACGTAAACGCAGAGCAATGGACAATCCTGAAAATACAGCAGCACTGAAGCGTAAGAAAATAGATAACAGTACTCTGCAGCAACCTTGTGCAACTAATAGGATTCAAAATTCGCCTTCTTTAGTATTCAAACTATTCAAATGGTTTAATGGGAAGAATATTGTTTCTGGCAATTCTAAAAAGCAGGTAAAAAAACATGCAACACTGAACTGTAACCTGCCTTCTACTATCCAAACCAAGTATGAACCAGTGGTGCTAATAGAACATTTGCCAAATGAGATGATTCAGGAATTCACAGCATCTTTACCAGAAGTGTCAGAACGAACAAAACACTGGCACCAAACAGCTGACACGTCAGTATTCAGCAACCCCACACCAGCCATGTTGAAGATTTTGCTAAAAAGGAGGCAGAAGGAAACAACACCAACTCATTAATTCATTAATTCTTTTATAAATCATGTACTATTTAATAATTTAATAGATTCCTGATGTGTTGTGATATATTATTGAATATCCTAATCCCTGAATAGTATACACTCTTCTGCACTTTAACTAATTTATTAATTAGTTTCATTGCTTAGCAACCACTGTTTACTCGTTGTTGCTAAGCAATGAAGCTCGCGTTGTCACGCTTGAATGTGGGCAGTTCCCACATGTCAAAGCCTTGTCTGCTGCTAATTTTGTGTATAGCAGATTTAAATGTAAATATATCTAAATTCTTAACTACAAAAATTGATACAGAAAATATATAATGAGAATATGAGGGCAGAATATTTAATTGCCTGAACAATGGATGACAAGAGTCCTTATTTCTTGCCTTCAAAATAATTCTCACCATTCATTCATTCTTTTATTAATCCTGTAATATTTAATATAATTTAACAGATTCCTGATGTGTTGTGGTAGATTACTGAATATCCTAATCCATGAATAGTATACACTCTTCTGCACTTTAACTAATTTATTAATTGGAAAATATATAAGTCAAAGCCTTGTCTGGTGTTAATGTTGTGTATACCAGATTTAAATGTAAGTATATCTAATTTCTTAACTACAAAAATTGATACAGAAAATATAAAATGAGAATATAAGGCAGAATATTTAATTGCCTGAACGATGGATGACGAGTCCTTATTTCTTGCCTTCAAAATAATTCTCACCATTCATTCATTCTTTTATATAGGACAAGTATTTCAGCTAATATACATTATTAAATTACAACAATCTTAATACTAAAAAATTATGTAAGATATACTACATTATATACTATATATTTCTGCTTATATAAATAACCAATATTCGAGAATTCATCATTCAAATAGTCCTCCATTGAGTAATAGCACCTCTGAATAAGTAACTTCTTCAATTCCCTTGTGAACTGATTTTTGTTTTCTATTTCTTTTATGTTAGGCAATTTGCTGTAAAAGATACAGCCAGTTACTGAAGGATTACTATTATAAAGTTCTAAGTTGTGCCCATATATATGACAGTTTTTATTATTTCTTGTGTTACATGTTTGTATTTGTTCATTCACTGTGCAGTTACACTTTTTTTTTTTGCACGTAGGATTATTTCTTGTATATATAGCGAGTATACTGTTAGTATCTTTAGATTTCTAAAGCTATCCCTGCATGATTCCACATGTTTTAGCCCTGCAATGTATCTTACTGCCCTTTTTTTGTAGTACAAAAATTATTCTAGTGAGGGTCTTAGCACTAGGTCCCCATACTGTTCTTCCATAAAATAGATGAGGATAGATCAAACCGTAATACAACATTCTTTCATTTAAATTGAGTATTTTTGATAGCTGTAGTGTGATCAATACATCCAGTTAAACCAAACTCCATCTGTAGTCATTTATACATATGACAATATTATAAATACTATGTGGTTAAGAAGTCTGAAACAGTCTTTCAGTATTGTATCACTTATATATCTTGAAACATCAGCTTCTTGAGACAGTACACTACATGATATTTATAAAAAGAAAATGCAAGTGGTAAATGGTTGTACGAGGGTAAGTCAATAAGTAAGTTACAAATGGATATAGAACTTAAATAAGAGTACTGATTTGAAAAATGCTTTTATTTCTCAGCATAATCTCCCTGTACATTGAGGCACTTGTCCCATTGTTTCACAAGCCCCTAAAACCAGCAGCATAAAATTCTTTGGGCTGCTGTCGGAACCAGGCAGTGACTTTCCTTTCTACAGCTTCGTCGTCGAGAAAATGTTCAGCCGAAAGATAGTTTAAGAGGGCCGAACAAATGGAAGTCGCTTGGAGCAAGGTCGGGGCTATACNGTGGTAAGCAGTATGCCTTCATGATCCCAGTCACCACCTGGTTCCGACAGCAGCCCAAAGAATTTTATGCTGCTGGTGTTCAGGGGCTTGTGAAACGATGGGACAAGTGCCTCAATGTACAGGGAGATTATGTTGAGAAATAAAAACATTTTTTAAATAAGTACTCTTATTTGTTTAAGTTCTATAACCATTTGTAATTAACTTATTGACTTACCTAAGTACATGTCACTGTCTATTGGTGTTTGCAATAAAATGTGACAGTGTGCCTCAGGAAATGGATAAAATGAGAATAAAGGTCTAGCTTCAGACTGTATTTTTCATTATTCATACAACTGCATTTTTAAATCTCATTGAGATTTAATAAGACAAATTAAGACCTCCCAAATGTGTAATCTTTAGACACATATATTTATGCCAGTCATAATATCAAATATACAGAGTGATTTATGTCTTCACCTCAGAAGCTTATAATACTTGATATTCTCATTCAGAAACATCATAAATATAGGTCTGATTCTTAATGGATGTTTGAATTTCAGAATTGATTTTGATGTACGTCATGGTAATTTCATGTTGGCAGAAATACACTGTAGCATGTAAACATTATGACTCTATCCATCGTCTGGTATATACAAGACAAAAAAACCACATTTCGGAGACTGGATCTGTCTCCATCCTCGGGTGGCTGGGGCAAGATAGACCTAGTCAGTTGGGCCCATTACAAAGAAACCTTACAGTTCTGCCCAAAAATGTTCTAATTTTTGCACAACAACTTACTTACATCCAAACCATTTTTTTATTTAAAATATCTATTGCTCCATGACTGTTAAAAACTGGACGTATGCTTATATGACATTTCTGACTGTAAATGACCTGAGGCATAAGCTCCTGAAGATAAGCTATTAAGTAGTGAATCACCCTGTGTATGTCACAGTTTGACTGTTTCACTTTACTGAATACACTTGCAATGAAGGTCTCTGTTTTGTACAAGTAACGTCCGTAACAGGCGTAATACTGGAAAGGATGATGATGATGGCACATTTACCTGCTCACTTACTTTGCTGAGAAATACTGGGCACAGCTGCTGTCTTAACTCATAATTTTCTGTCCCCATTATTCACATTTTCAAACTACTGAACCAAAGCAAAGGGAAATATGCACATAGTAGTTCATGCATATTCATATTAGAGCAGGGTGGAACAGTAACATGGCTGACTTGCACTCAGAAGGTGCACAATGAATCTTGTCAAGACCACCAGCCGTTCTGATTCGTTCTTCATGAATATTCTTAGCTGCTACAAGCAAAAGTTGATACAGTATCGAGAAACAGGCTACAATTACTCCCCTCCATACACATTTCAATTAAGCATCCATTCATCTTCATACCTTATTTAATGTTATGTAACTTCTGCTGGTGTAGTAGTAGTATTGGTGACAGAATCAAAGACTTTATGTAAGTTATGAACAATGAGGATGAATCAGTTTTATTGCTGTGACAACTTTACATACCGATAGTAGACCATAATTGTTTCCTCTGGTGCATTACCGATTATAATTAGATAATTATCTAACACACAACGGAGCTTCTCTTTTAATGTATGACTAGATTCCTTAAAGCATATTATGGAATGTCATCATGAAAAGTTTCGTAACAAAACTAATATGAATGAACACATGCCTATACAAACTAAGAATGTTTCTACATATGATTATCACAAGTTTCTGCTCTGATCTGCAGAAAGAGAACTTGATAATTTTAAACAGTGTAGGGTTTAAGAAACAGGCATTTCTCCACCCTGTAAGAAATTTATCATATAATTGTATTAAAGAGACTTATACAGACAGATCACCCAAATAAGAACTACTCCATTACTCAACAGTAACAGATACAGTTAAACTAATTTAGGCCTCCCAACTACACAAGCTGAAGAGTACACCTAATAAACATTAAACATTACTCATAGGGTTCAGTTTAATCTGGTCTTTTACCTTCAATATATAAAATGGCACAAACATCTTACAAAATAAGAAAAGTACTATATTTTAGGATGTGATGCTGTGTAGTCTGATAGAAGTTTACTGAAGCTTTTGAGGAAAATAGTACCTCCACCTTAAATCTAACATCTTAAAAAGTACTTTTTAAAAGGATGAGACTTTACCTGCTCAACAGCTGGAGAAGCTTTTGGGGGATACAAGATTCCTGAGCTTTGCTGTAATCCCTTCCAAGAAATATGGAACATTTTTATTTCATTTTACATACTCTCAAGAATGTGACAATTTCATCAGATGAATAAAAATGCTGGTTTGCTGGCTGCTTGCCAATTTTCAAAGAACTATCAGGAATACTTTCCCAGCAGAGGCATGTGATGTTTCAGATATTAGTCTACTCACTCATGGAGCTGAGCCCTTCTTGAGAAGGTGCCAATCGTGCAGCTACTCAAGAAGGTCCCAGCATTTTATGGAACCTGAAAGTTCATTACTGTGTTCAAAAGAGCCCTCCACCGGTCGCTATACTGAGCCAGATCAATCCAATCCATACCATCCCATCCTATCTCTCTAAGATCCATTTAAATATTGTCCACCCACCTTTGCCTTGGTCTTCCCAGTGGTCTCCTTCCTTCTGGCTTTCCCACCAATATCCTATATGCATTCCTCTTCATCCCCATTCATGCTACATGTCCTTCCTATCTCATCCTCCTTCACTTGATAATTGTAATTATACTTGGAAAAGAGTACAAGTTATGAAGCTCCTCATTATTCAGTTTTCTTCAACCTCCTGTCACTTCATCTCTCTTCGGTCCAAATACTCTCCTCAGCACCCTGTTCTCTACCTATCTTAGCCTATGTTCCTCCCTTAATATCAGAGACCAAGTTTCACACCCAAACAGAACCAATGGAAAAATTATAGTTTTGTGTATTCTAGTTTTTATGTTTTTAGACAGCTGACAAGAAGACAAAAGGTTCTGAACTGAATGGTAGTGAGCATTACCTGAATTCAATCTCTTCTTAATTTCCTCCTGAATCAGGGTTTCACTTGTTATAGTCATTCACAAACATCTGTTTCCTATCTTTATGTCATAATCAGTTTTGGCTCGTAGCTAAAATTAGTGGGGGTGCTGCTCCAGAAAATTTATTCAGAAACTTGGTAAAATCCTAAAAGAACAAAATCAAACATTTTTTTACTTACTTTAACCTAAATTGTTACAGTTCAAGCTTAATCTATTCACTTAAAAATTAAATCCATTCTTCTTGTTTTAATTTGCATGAAAAGATCAATAATTTTCTCCTTGATCTCTGGATGACAACTGAGGAAATTTTTCTCCACTGAAAGCACTGCAAGCGCATTTAGTCTTTCCGAATTCATAGTGCTTCTTAGAAAAGTTTTTATTCTTTTCAATGTTGAAAAGCAGCGCTCTGCCTCTGAGGTAGTCATGGGAACTGTCAAGAGGATTTTCATCAGTTTCATAATTTCACAAAAAACATCATCTACATTATTTTCAAAGATACATTTCAGCAGCTCAATTAATGTGCAATATTCATGAATATCAGACCTACAATAGAATACTTTTAGTTCAGTTTCAAGCTTTTCTTTGTCAATCATGGGATATGTTTCAGTGGTCAGTACTATCTCTTCTGTGGGATATTCATTCTTAAAACTAGTGAAGCATTTCTTGTTGAACAATATAGCAGCTAAGTGTTCAGTGGAAGAATATCTGTCCATTATATCAACACATATACAGTCACACACTTCCTTAGCTTCTGCCATGAGTGTCTTTGAAGGATTCTCACAGTACTTTGAGTTTCTCAATTCTAAAATAGCAGTTTTGAAATTTGTTATATATTCATTAACTTTAAACACACTAATTTCTTAAGATTGCATTTGGTTGTAAATTATTTCAACATGAGGCATAATCTGATGAAAAAGCTCTAACCAAAACTTGAAATTATCATCA